>NC_140665.1:101847191-102112191 GCF_054131305.1 Coturnix japonica
TGCACCTACTATGTATGGGTAAAAACTGGGACTAAAAGCCAAAAATGCCCACAGAGTAACATGACACAACAAATATTTGTAAGGCAAGCATCATTTTTTTTAATCTTTTTTTTTTTTTTTTTTCTGTTTCATACCATAATTACCATAATAATCGGTGCAGTCAATTAATTTCTAGATGGACTTTTTGTTGTTCTGTTTTTATTTTTTATTTATTTATTTGTTTGTTTGTCTATTTAATATAGATTGGTATTATTTGAGCTCAGAGGCATGTGCTGCTCCAAGTGAAGTTACCTCTGAATGCTCAGGATGGATTCTAGCCTGTTGATTGTTCTCATCCATCATTAGTAGTAAACTATGGCCCAAGGGTAAGAATAGCTCTTGAATCTGTAGCATAGTGCCCAGAGCTTAATGATATTGCCCTCCAAGGCAGGTGGTATTTGTTTTACTGTCTCTTTGGTGGTTTTCAATCAGTGACTTATTACCTTCCTCCCTATCCCCCCCAAAAAAGGATTGTTTCAGCTTGTTAAATAATAGACCATCAATATTACATGCATAGGGAGATAAATGGGTATGTTTCTCATGAAGGCATTTCATGTTCAGGAAGCCAACCTACCATTCCTTTGCAGAGAGGCTACTCAGACCTATAATGAGGGGGAGGACACATGATATGATGTGGCTGGACATCTGATATGGATGGCATCCCTGCATATATGGACCAGTGCCATACCCCATCAGTCTGGAAGGCAACCTAGTGCAATGAGTTCTCATCAGAATACAGGTTTTAAATGCATACAGATTGCTTAAAAATCTGAAGCAGTAGAATACCAAATAACACAAACATGGGTAATCTTTTAGCATTATGCCTAATGCGCTTGTATCACATGTTGCATTGTGCCTATGAATAGTGTATGTTGCCTCTGGACTGCCTTCTTCACCCTGCTCCCACTTCACTGTTCTTGTTCACATCATTGGCTAAGGTATATGATGACAGCCATTAAACACTGTCATCTCATTAGAAAATTAACAGCTGACAGACATGCATTTTACATTTCTGCATTTGTGGGGAATATCATTATCTCCATACTTTAGCATATCTAAAAGGTTTTACTGCTATGCAAGATGGGGTCATCAGCAGAAAAGCTACTGAATTTCTTCTGTTCCCTGCTTGTTGGGAATAGTAGTCCTACAGAAACAATTCATGGTATTTCTGCTTGCCTGAACTCAATGTATATCTCTATTACAACATCAGCCCTAACCTACTCAAAACTGAGAAAGGAATGAGGACAATGATTTTGATAAATCACCTTGTGATTCTTTTAAAATATTGAATGTAGCTTGTATTGTGATATTGGTTAGGATTCATCTAACTTACAATTCAGATACCTTGTCTAAACTAGCCATCTGAATTTCTTGCATAGTTGATTTATAGATGTAGGCACTCCAAAGAGATTCTTCTCATGCAAAGGTGGGATGACTCAGACCAGGTGATGACTTATCTTTCTCTCTGCTAACCACAGCAGACATGCAGAGATGAAGCACTCTTAGATAGCTAAAATGTGGTGAATTAATCTTTCCCTTCGTGTCTGTGAGCCAAATTAAGGAGGGGGAGGAGAGTGTGGTAATATCAGCAGGAATCCTGAGATTCTCGATGCTCGATCTGAGATGCTCGATCTTTTTTTTTTTTTTTTTTTTTTAAAGACATAGTAATTAAAGCTTGATTGTAGAATTAGGTGATGTCATTTTCTTAAAAATATTGGCTATAAATGGGTTATAGCAAAATAGTGTTACCACTTAAAGATGGATGTTTGGAAGCAGGAAGGAGGTTTATTTAAAATAAATTAAAAAGAAAAAAAAGTTAATAAGAAATTGGGGAATGGTTTTAGAAGTCTTTTTCTTTCTGTTTTGTGATTCTTCCCTCAGATGGCAACTTGGCCTGTCAGTTTTGTGTCACCGCTTGTTTATGCCATAAATGTCATTTGGAATGACAACACTAGGAAAAGGTCAGGGCTATTACTGAACATGCTTACCCCCTGGAGCCTAATACAGTCAAGACACTGTGCTTCAACTGCTGGGAGTGGCTGGAGAGATGGCAGCAGGGAGAAATATTTAGGTATTTTTCAGCGCTGGTCCATGGAAATCATACCTTGGGGCTCAAAAGGGGACAAAGCCAAGAGCTGCTTTGTGCGTTTGATTCAGGTAATGTATTCAGAAGAATTTACAGCAAGCTGCAGGATTTGAGAAGGCAAGCAGAGCTGTCTGTTTCTTTTTATTAGTGCATAGATGCTAAATACTGCACAGAGAATGAAGTTTGATCAATAAATCATACCCTAGTTGTTGCTGTGCATTGGTCTCTTTGCATGGACTGTAAAAAAAGGACCATGTGTTTGCCTTTTTTCTTTCCCCCAGAGTAAAAATTCTTCAGTAAGTAGAAACATGAGGGATAGAGGAAAGCAGCCCTAGCTAAAGCGTATTTGCTGTCATCTACTGTGTAGGTAAACAACCTTGCATGTAGGAGACTCCTGCTAAAGTAGCCAATAAACAAGCAAACTATAGCAATCACACCAGTTGATCAAGAACCATCTAAGCCAGAGGAATAGAAAGGGGAAGCAATTTCCCTAGACATCTTCAGATCAAGAATGTTTAACTGGCCTATGGCAAAGCCATGTAGGAAACAATATTTTTGATACACCTTCAAGTAGATGAAAATTGTTTTAATTAGCTATTGTGGGGACTCCGAGACTTCATTAACATCATTAAGTCCAGTGAAATTATGCACATACTCAAGCTGAAGAACAAGCGTATGTACCATCTTCACTTGGATCTACAGGCAAATATTTCGTTGCTTTAGGAATGATGTTTTAAAAAGGCAGAGTAAATATGGAAGTAAAGACACCAAATTCTTGCTGAAAGTTGTCCCCAAACACACTTAACGCCTTTCTTTGATGTAGTGAAAAACTAAAAAAAACTAAAAAAATAAGCCAGTGAACAATCTTCTCATCAAGGAATGATGAAAATGTGAAGCTGTAAATACTTGACAAGTAACTTCTGGCTGTTTGGCCACTGGAATTCGCTTTGCTCCTGATAGTAGAGGAAAATTATCAAGAAAAAAATATGTAAAGGCAGGCTTTTGTCCTTAAATCTTTGGAACTGCTTAAAGATATTATCTTTCCTTTTAAAAGATATTGTCTTTCCCTTGAAACTCTGCTTGGTAAGAGAAATAATATTTTATATAAAAATATACTTTTGATGGGTAACAAAATCCAAGCATAGCTAAAAAAAGCCAACAACTCTATTTCAGGCTACAAGAACCTTTTTCATTTCTGCCTCTTCCCTTTTTTACTAATTTTCTTTTTAGACAAGAAATAATCTCCCATTATCTGAGTTTAAACTGAGTTTTCATTTGTTTATCTGATCAAATCTTGAAAAGATGTAAATCGGGCTATTGCAACTACAGTTATATTTATTTATTTCGTTTCCATTTTACAAGCACTTATCTAGCAATCTTAGCACTTAACGTTCCGTGAAAGCACTGCTAGAACTTCAGACTGATCCAGATCTACAAAACAAACTCCCAACTCACTGTTAGCAAGATGAGATCCATAAATACTGATAGTCTTGCCGTACGATAAATTAGAAGCAGGGGAGGGGGAAAGAGAAAGAAAAAACCATGAGGGACTTTGTAATGATTATTATTTATTATTCTATGGTGCAAAGAGGAAACCTTGACAAGGGAGGTCTGATTGGTCCCATCCGTGGTATGAAATTCCCAGTTCATTTGGAATGAGACTTTCCATTTCCACTCTCAGCAAGGATTCCTCCTTCCTTTTCAATGAACATGTGTCCATTCTTTGAGAGGGAGGGTCTTTATGGACATCTGTAACCATTCACCCAACTTTGATAACCCTGCAGCCTTTAATGGGAAAGAAATACCAAGTCGCAACTGGAGATTACAGTCAGGCCTTGCAGCTAGCATGCATGTGCTCTAGCAGCTCAGCTATGAGGCACACCGTGCCATGCACTTGCTGTTCTTGAACCCCCTGGGTTCCTTCCTCAGCAATCTGACTGGATTAAGAAGGGAGTCAAATGCTATTATTCATCTTATGAGAACAGATCTGAGTCCAAAATGATGCAAACATAAGAACTCGGGATCATGGTATTTTCCCTTGATGCTTTTCCCTCTTGTCAGAAACAATTGCTACCACTGAAAGAGCATCAAGGAGCTGTGCTTTTACTGTGAGATATTCAGACACCCCCCTTCCATTTAGGCTGCTTTTGGGAGCTGATGATGACTGAAACTCTTCAAATGCAAAGGGTGAATTTGTGTAGTGGAGTCAAAAGGACTGAGAAACTACACTTACAAGCATGAAACTTCACTGAAGCACTGTCAGGAAGAAAAGAAGGGAATTCTTGTACGTTAAGAGCAAAAGCTTGAATCACTGCAATGTGGCAAGATGCAGAGCCCCAGCAAACATGTCTGCTTTGATAAGAGGCATGGAAAAGTTAAACTTTACTGCAGGAGTTTAGGGGCTGTGGGAAAAAACAACTGAGCCCCCCCATCTCAGCCACTGGTAAAGGGTTTCATACATTCCCTTCCCTGGTATGCCCATAATTTCCATCTCTATGAAGCCAATCATCAATAACAATGAAAGTCATAGGGGTATATTTTGGAATGCTAAGTGATGAATTTTACATTCCAGCAAGCAGCTCTTCTTTACAGTAGTTGGGAACTGGAGAAGTAGGACATTAACCTAATTGTGGGTGTTGTCCTAAGAAGCAGGAGAGATTTTTCTCTTTGATCTTGCAAAAACAGTTTGCACAAACCTCCCAGTGCCTCAGTTTCTCCACTGAATCATATTCTGCATGCCATACTCCAGAAAGGCCTTTCACATTTCTTCAGGATATGCTTTTGTCAAGCTTTGTATGCATAAGCAACCTTTGAAAATAAGATTAGGGCCAATTAGCTATACAGACTCAGGCATTACAATTGCTGTATGTAAGCCATTGCCTTTCCTTCTTGCAAAAGTGCCAAGCAGAATAGCAAAGTACCTTAGGTATTGGTGGTTGGCCTACAGTAAACAAAAAAGGCAGTAGTCTCTGAAAACTAATATGGTATACAGGGGCTGCAAGATGAATGAAAAGCCGTGTGGGCTATGGAGTGTTTGGAGGGGCATTTTTGTTGTTGTTGTTTCAAAAGGAGTTTTTTTACCCCAGGCCAGAAGCCTTTGTGTCAGGGAGACTGTCTCATTTCTCTGCTCAAAGACTGTCAGAGATGACTGAGATTTGAAAATGCTTTCTGATGTTGACGAGGTCAGGGGAGGCAGAGCTGCGTCAGTGGTGGGACACGTGAGAGGGAGAATGGAAAAAAAAAAGTGAAATGATTACCTCTGGAGAACAAGATAAAATAAAATAAATAGTATAAAATAAGATATAGGAGAAGGAAGAAGCACGGGTCAAACAGTCACACCAAAGTTTATGGCATTAGTATTCAGCTGGAATAAGGGAAAATATCTTGGTTCCCAACTGGGGATGTTCTGAAGAAAGGGAAACTGACTGGAGGCGAGAGATATATTAATATTACTTCGCTTAATCAATACATAAAATCCTCCAATGTGTTTTTTGTACAAGCCTGCTCTGCAAAGTTAACACCTGCAGTGTTTTCTGATTTCATCTAATAGCTCTTGCAATAGTTTAGATCAGGGCTGTCCAAACCAGCACGGAATTGAACAGAAGAGAGGAAATATGGTCATAGATAAGTGGTCATAGATTGCCTCCATCTTGTCTTAAAGAAAGTATACCAATGTCACTGTACCCATAAAGTTGGACTCTCTCAGTCCACCTGGTAATGAAGTAGGAGTCTTCATGGTTCTACATAGACTAGCGTGGGCTATGATATTTAACTGGTGATTTCCAAATTTTATGTGATACCCTTGCATGTGGAGTTCACATTCTCCATGGATCATACTTCTGTGTAAGAATCATAGAATCATAGGGTTTCCTGAGTTTGAAGAACCTTTGAAAGTAATCTAGTCCAATTCCTTTGCACTATTTAAAGGAATATTGGTGGGAAGGTTCAACCCCTACAACCATACCACCAACATCCACCTATGTCATCATGGGCCAACACAGTAAAATAGGTGGCATTACATTTGGAACAGCCCTCATAAATTAGCATCCAGCCCATTTAGCATTGGAGCAAGGTAGTATGGAACAGTGGATGACCATACTGTTAGACTCCCTGAGCCTCCAATATTGGGTAGCTGCAACCAAACATCATTAAAACATAGTGGTTTCCTGGTAATGATTTTAATTAGTTAGGAATTCTAATTTTAGTTAGGAATTTTAATTTTAGTTAGGAATTCTAAATAATCTACAGTATAACCTGAAATCAGATGAATGTGGAAAGGGAGACTGCATCTACATCGTCACCAGAGGAATGAAAAACAATGACAACTCTCACAAGTTGAACACTCACCTATGTGCCTTTAGTTCACTTAGAGGTGATACATGGCTTTTCCATTAGAGGCATACAAAGTGGAAGGTGTAAAGCGGCCATAGAGATAAGAGCACAAAAAAGAAAAAATAAAGCAGGGAGAAAATAAGAAATATTTTATTATTTCACATCTATTGACATAGTTGTAATAGAGTTGGTGACTACAGAGGGACTGTTGTCTTTCACAAAAGCACAGGAAACCCAGATCTGCAAAGAATGTTGGGTACTACTCAATAGTACTGAAGGTAGAGCTCATGGGGATGATTTCTGCACCTTTGGAGATTTGGACTCAAGATTGTATCCACTGTGTAAGAAAAAGAAACAAAAAGAAATAGCTATTTAAATAGGAAGCTAACATGAGGTTGCTAAATCTTTAATCAGCTTCGAGGTGTAAATTCAAATAACACTCACTTCACACTCTTTTCTTTAATTAGACTTACAAATAAATAGAGATAAATAAGATTGTTTCTTTGCATGTAAAATTTCCATTTGTTTCACACTCCTTTAATTGCTACTTCAGCGTTTATGAGATAAAGATTTGCTTAAAACACAGCCCTCCTCCCTTCCAGGGAGAAAATGCTTTTTAGGTGTTTTCTGCATCTACACGCTCTGAGACTTATCTGTGCTTATGAGGAAAGCAATTTTCTCCTTCTAACAAGATTTTACTCTGGAGTAAAATCTATTTTATTTGGGATAGTTTTAGTTTGTGTAGCTACAGTAAACTTCAGCCTATTCATTTTATTTGTTGGTTTAGGTAGCATTTGTTTTGTTTTGTTGTTGTTGATTTGTTTACCTGATATATATATATACACACATATATATATATATAGTTATCTAGAATGACTTATCCTGGTCATTTAAAAATCAAGCAAATAAATAAAAAACCTTTTTCATGTAGCTTTCTATTTATATATATTAAAAAAAAAAAAAAAAAGACAGAGAGAGAGAGACAGAAAACAAAAGCTTCAGAGAAAGCGAGTATTCAACAAAAACAACTTGGAGTAGATTTACAGTTCTCCAGCCTTTGCTCTCGCCCTGGAGCCTGATGGGACGCTGGTGTCCTTGGAGGAATGGCAGAGGAATTGCTAGGGGCCAATTGCTGATTTTATCATTCAAACACAAAATTTGTTACACCACTTTATCGGTCACAAGGAAAGCAATTATAGTGTGGTTCAATTTTCCACTCAATGGCTGTACTGGGGATCAAAGTCAGTTTTTATGATGGAGAAAAAATGTTTTGCTATTTTGTTTGTTATTTAAAAATAATCATAACAACAAAGCTTGCACTTCTAGCACAGTATAGCATCTGCTTGTGTGCCTGTTTTTTCTTTCTTAAGATAGGACTGAATATTTCGTCTTCTCTCTTGTTAAATAATCATTTTGTTGGGTATTTTCCTACTTTCTTTCTTTCCTCGTCATTGACTGAAGTCGTTGCAATGTAGAAATGAAATTGTCACGCTTAAAAGCAGTACAGCATTAGAACTCTAATCACAAACACTGCAGGTAAAATACCCTGCATGCCACATTTCTTAATACGATCTGTGTTCTTTTGGTAATCTTCCAGGCAAGAAAGGTATTCAGCATGCACGTGTGTTTTTTATGTCTCTAGCCATTTAGAATGCAATTAGCACTGTGATGTGACAAAACATACGTCAGTGGTGTGTTCATACACAATCTGATCACAGAGCTGAATATATTTTGGTGATTATATGGATAAAAAAGAAAAGGACTGGAGTGCTACCTAACAGATCTCTCTCAGATCTCTCCACTGTCACAGAAATGTATGAAGATAAATAATTTGTTAAACACCTAAAAAAATAAATACATGTACTAATAATTACAACAATTGTAAGGCTTTGGAAAAAAAAGAAGATACTGAAGGAAGGAACAAAAATGCAGAACAATGGAGAAAGAAAAGCATATTTTCTCAATTGGAAGTGTAATTACTGTGCTTAAGCAGAGCTTTTCATTTGCAAAGCTCTTTACAAATGTTAAGTAATAAATCCCTCAGACACTCCTGTGCTATAAGAGTTTGAGCAGCAAGAGCGAAATTTTGCCATATCAAAGAAAAATGCATCAGGTTTTAAGACAAATATTTTAATCAGATGCTGCCTGAAAATGAAATGGCTTTTTTTTTCTATTTAGAAATAAATTTTTTCATTTAATTTTTCTTTTTTCTTTTTTTTCTTTTTCTTTTAATTTTTTAAACTATTTTAACAAAATCTTTCTTACTACACTGGATACCTAATTTTGCATTTCAGACAAATGCTCATTTTGAAGTACTTCAGCTCAATTTTTTTTCTGCTAGTACAAAATTACCTCTTTCTTTTAGATCTGTCTTTGCTAGAGGTATTCTCTGTTCAGTAGGAATCTGCAGGTTCTCCTCTATCACATGCTCAGTTTGCATGCGACACGCTGAAATCAATGAAAGTTCACATATTATTAAGGTTAAGGATGTCCACAAGTGCATTATTACACAAAACTGTAATATTGAGATCAATATCCAGAAAACAAAAAAAAAAAAAAAAAGAAAAGAAAAAAAATCATTAAAATTCATTGATTTTCTTTTCAGATTAAACTACAACAACAACAAAAGTTTTTAAAAAAATCATTTTTCATCTTTTTTTTGCTGTTTTTGTTTGTTTGTTTCTTTGTTTGAATTATCTTGTGATGTTTCCATCCATGCTGTCTTTTGTGGATGTAGAGACATTTGGTGAACATGTTCCAGGATTTCCTTCATCATGAATTCTTGGCAGTTTGTTGACTTATGGAGACATTATTTACACGGGATTCATGAAAGCTGCTGGAATAAACTCATGATCAAGAATCTACTTCATTGGAACATGATGACCATTGGGGTCCCTTTGAACCCAAGCCATTCTATGATTCTATGATATAGCAGGTTGTATGTAACCTTCTAAACAATGGATTCTGGAGTTTCTGGTTGGTTAATGGCAGTTCAGACAAAAGGTGTTCAGTATAGCTCAGAAAAAAGTCTAAAGAAATCTAAAATAGTTTTCCCATCCCACGTGGAGTTTAACATTTAGCAACTACTCCACATGTTTGTGCCTATACGCACATATGCACTCACATGGATGTGTACACATGCATGACACATGTGCTCTCCATTCCAGCCTCTCCAGAGCAGAAACTGCAGTACTCTTCTTTTACAGCAGCCTCTGTGAGTTCCCTCTAAATTCTACACCATGAAATATCATTAGATTCCTATTTTTTCTGTTGTGTTACAACACAGGGAGGGAAGGGAAGGGAAGGGAAGGGAAGGGAAGGGAAGGGAAGGGAAGGGAAGGGAAGGGAAGTGAAGGGAAGGGAAGGGAAGGGAAGGGAAGGGAAGGGAAGGGAAGGGAAGGGAAGGGAAGGGAAGGGAAGGGAAGGGAAGGGAAGGGAAGGGAAGGGAAGGGAAGGGAAGGGAAGGGAAGGGAAGGGAAGGGAAGGGAAGGGAAGGGAAGGGAAGGGAAGGGAAGGGAAGGGGAAAAAGAAAGAGAAAATATTTGAAGGGGTTAAATCTGACCTGCAAGAAATATGGCTCAGTTTGCAGAACCTCATACTTCAAAATATTAGCTCTGAATTAATGCTCGACAATCCCAACTACTATAACAACAAAGAAAACCTTATTCTCAGGCACTGTTCTGGTTCTTTTTGTTGATGTTGTTTAATATATTTGCCTGCTTACAGTAAAATAAAAATAAAAATTCATTACTTTGTCCTCCCCAGCTATAAAAGAAAACAGACAGCTCCACTCTAACAAATTCAAATAAGCAGATTTTTTCCACTTGGGAGTCTGCAGCCCTGGCCTGTAGTCAGAGATAAATTTTTCAGTAAACCAGCACCTAGAGTGATAAAGGGAAGTCTCCAAATTTTACTATGTCACAGCTGAGTTGGTAACATGGCAGACTTGTCTTCTTACTGATGCCCGAAAGTACATGTGCAATGGTTATGGGGAGGAGGAAGAGGAGAGATCAGAGAGGTGAGGAGCTCTGTAGCTCTGGAGTGAAACCAGATTCACCCACCTGACTGCATGTTGAAGAGTCTGATCCTGGTCTGATGTCTGTCCATAACTAACAAGTTAGGAAGATTCTCAATAAACATGATGAAAATGAACATAACACCACAGCTAGAAGCAAGTGGCAAACATCTCCTTAATCCTACAATAACAATCAACGGTCAGTCCACACCTCACTCCTTTATCCTCCACAGTTTTTGTGACCAGAATTTCCCCACTCAAGATTCTGCTTTGGACAAGACATTAGTTTCACAATAATTTTAGTTTGTTTTGGCTCTTGTTTTATATTTAAAATATTAGTTAGTGTAGGAACGACTTGCTGTGTAACCTGAGGATTCAGTCTTGATTTTCAAAAGAAAAAAAATCAATCATTTTATCTCAGATTAAAAGTGTTGGGGGAAAAAGTACATGTAAATTTGCTAATTAGAGCAGAAATTCTACTATGTAGAACTTGTTGGTATGTGAGGCTTCACTGTCTGAAGTGTGAGGTTGTGAGAGTGAGAGTAAATGAAAGATCATATGAAGAGAACAACTGCTCTTGACAATGGATCATGGAAGAGACTTGTTGGCAAAGGCTTTGTGATGGGATTCATGAGACTGCATTCAAAGTCAGAATCCTTGCTCCATGGAGGTGATACTTGCCAGCATTGTCATCAAGACACTTTTGATGACCATAACATTATTCCATATGCTCACTCAAGTATCTTAGAATGTGGACTCTGAGAGAGAAGTATTTCTTCTCTCATCATCAGCTGAATAAGTCAACTTGTAATGGTTTAAACTAGCTTGACTGTACAGTGTAGTAGAGAATAAGCTTGGTTTTATAGTTATATTGGTCGTTGCAGAGATATAGTCCTGCAAAACAGTTCTCAACATCAGAGCTAAGAGGGATGGTTGAGTAACTACCCATCTGAGAACAGGGAGTTGATATCAACTCCTACTTCTTTGGAGAATGAACAAGATAAACCAACGTGGAATTCTTTCTCTGGAAGTCACAAATGGAGATTGGCTATTATTTACAAACTCTTACACAAACGAAAATGAGCATTATCTTTTGATTGGTGATTTCATGATCTATCTGTTAGACAAAAATTAGGAAGGTCTTGGTTCAAATATCTGGAGCTCCTCAAAAAGAAAATAGAACAATAGAATATTCATTTTTGTGATTATTTGCTAGAAAACTGGTCTTATTTTGTGTATTCTTAGGAGCATTCCCTATTCAGCAAAGGCCCAAGGTAAAGTTTTGGCAGATTATTTCTTGTTTTGTATGAGCCTTGCAAAAGTAATACACAGTCCTGTATTTTAAAGAAAAGAAACACTAATGTGTGATGGCATTTCTTTGACAACTTGTCATGTCTCAATCTAAATTAAAACCACATCTGACACACCAAAAACCTAGTCTTGATCTGTCTTGTTCAGATAGTGCCAGTCCATGATATGACCTGAAATCCGTTCCTTGAGGTCATTCAGACAAACTCATTGAAGCAATATATACTGGCTTTATATATTGGCTGCTGGTCAATGAAAACACTAATGTGACACTGGAGACCCTATCTCTGTCTGAAAGTAGTAAATGGATTTGATTTGGGGAAGGGAGGGAAGGAAACCAAAAGTCTCTCAGAGGCAGTGTTCAGTAATATGGCCCTACCTCACTTGAATAGTCCCTGTGGATCACCTCTTCTTCTCACATGGATGAGCACACGTAAGGATAGCTCGAAGTCAGAGAGCTCCTGACTTGGAGGAAATGAATCTTGCTTTCCTTTCCTGGGCTCACGATAGTGCCACCTTGGGAAAAAGGCCTTGCAATGGTTGTACAGAAATTTTTACAGGTAAAAAATGTTGGAGATTCCAACTTCAGTAAACATGCATAAGCTAATTCTCTGGCACTGAGACTAGCTCACATAGAATGACCATCTCCACAATATTGAACTCCCTTAGCCAAGTACGATGCATGAGTCCTTGAATTTTCCATTTGGTTTGGGTGATGGATAGCTACACAAAGCTAAATTCCTCTTATTTGCCCAGTTTAATGTTAAAGATTATCAGATTTCAGTGCTTGTGAATATTTCCTGGAGCCATTTGGTTTACTAAAAGAGATCACCTCTTCCAAGTGTTTCACCAATGAGAGTACAAGGAAGCAGCCCCAGGAAAGAAAGGGAGATTCTGATCTTTCAAATAAAGCCTCCTCTCCTTTACTTTATCCCTTCTATCTCACCAAAGTTGCTGAGGAACCATGTTCATGCTTTATCCCTCTGGAATAAGAGAGAAGACTTCATAGATCCTCATGGCATGAAGATGTGTTAAGTTTTCTATCATTATGTTAATGTTCTCAGAGAGCATTAGCATTACATTCTGGTTTTGGTTTGGTGACAGATGTCATGATCAATGCTTCTTCATGAAGCTGATGTGAAGACACAGAATATTAGAAACTCCATCCTTTGTCCTAGTAATCTGCTATGGTTACATTTGTCCACATGGTTAAAAATTCATGCCTGATTCTTCATTTGAATTTCTCTCCTTCCACCTTTCAGCCATAGGTTTTCACTATGCTTAAATTTGCTTGATTAAACATCCTGTTATTTCAAGATAGTTTCTCCTCGAAAATATAGTGCTGCTGTGTCTTCGTTTTCAGAGATCTTCTGGTCACTGATGGCAAAATATTTTCTCCTTTTATTTAGGAGCTTTTTTCCCAGTGCATTTTTCTACTGCTAAAGACAGCAGAACAATTATATTGGAGTTTCTTTTCCCTCTTCCTTATATCCCCAAGGTAGTAGAGAGTATCAGTGGGTATATCAGCCTTTCCAGATCTGGAACTCCAACAGAAATATCACAGACATGGTGTTGCCTGATGGTATTCCCTCATACTGAGCTTCCACTCCAGTACAATGTTCACAAGTAAATTAAGCAGGAGAAGGGTGTGAGAAAAGGATCTTGAAAAATTATTTTGTGTAGTGAACTGGAATGCAAACTTGTCTGAAATACAAACGGAAACATTTCTGCAATCTCTATACTTACTTGAAGACAATTTACTGAACCTAACCTAATAACCACTTCACTTTTACCTTTATTTAGCTAGTCAGCAACCCAGATTACCATTCTGCGTGCAGAAGACACAAGTTCTGTGAGCAATGTAACAATAAACAGTAGTAAATCTAAGCATGGATGATTAGGTGCAGAGCAGCAAATTTAATTTGAACAGTTTTGACAGGTTGTGTTGCTTAAGTTGAGCTTGAAATAATATCTTGACATATCACTGGCTCTTGTGCTTTTCCAGGTTGAATCTTTCCTTAAGATGTTGAGTCATCTTACTTGATGCCAGAGTGTCAAGCATAATGTGTTAAACCTGAAGAAAGAAAATAGACACCACAATCATCATCACATGTTAAAATATGTTTTACTCTTTCTAACTAAAGCCAGTAGATTTTCAGATACTCCATTTCGTACATAACAGCTTTGAGATGTCCCCACTGTGCAACATGAAAGATACAGACAGTTTTTAATGCATTGAAAATACAGATTTCCATTTAAATTAAACAATATTTTCCAGTTTTAGGAAAAATAGTGTAATGTGATTCTGTGAGGCTGAGAACACCCTGAAATGATTTTCAAGCCAAAACATCAACACTAAATACATCTAGTAGAATAAAGCTCCATAATAAGCATCCATTAGGAAGTATGTGATGTGAAGGGGCTTAGTGGTATTTGTATGCAAGGAGATGTCAGCCATATAAGCTAGAGATAACAGAATAGTTGAGACAGAGAATAAAATTTATCATAACACGTCTAGTGATGATTAAAAGCCTGTGCTTATTAGATGCATAAAATGTATTACTAAATCATTTTTGGAACATATAATTTTCCAATTATTTATGCATCACAGTAATTAATGATAGGAGGGACAGAGTCAATGATTCACTGTGTAATACATATGGTAGTTACCTGGGGAGGAAAAAATTACAGTGCTACCAATTATTTGCTTTAATGTTTTTGTAATTATGCCCTACACCCAAGTTGAATTTTTCTTTAATTCTTTTTTAAACCCTTCATTCCTAACAATGAAACTGCTTTCTCTTTAGCCCTTCAATTAAGTCTAATTTTTAAGCTGCCATCCAAGAAATACACAATTCTATAAATGCCTCGTTTGCTTTTATATTCTGCTGGCAACGGTCTGCAAGTATGAAATCTTGCCCTTCGAGCATCTTATTGATGAACTAATTTAGCCAGTCTGAAGGATAATCTTCAGCTTAGTACACATAGTTAGGATTTGGGTGATCTCACCCTCTTTTCTGCTTCGGCCTTAACTTCTCCACCACAACAAAAGGAAACAAAGCCCTCAAGTTGCGTATCACCAGGTAGGCCTCTGTTCCACTGGTTGGAAGAGAGAAAGGTTTCAACATTTAGCAGAGCCAGTTTTGAGCTGCACATTTCTCACGGTCCCTCTTTTGAAGTGGAGGGATCTAGAGGTGGCAAGAAAGGAATGCCAAACAGGAAAAGGACACCTGCAGTGGAGGACCAGCCTGGTTTACTCAATGGTGTATGACTACACTGGATATCTTTATGTGAACTAATTGCACTGAGCTTCTAATAGACAGTGTAAAGAAAGGACGACCCTTGGGACTGGGTTGATTCATCTGATGTATATGGGAAGTTTTGTCATAAACTGCATTCTATAAAGGTCTCTTTTTACTCAGTGAACTACAAAAAGCATCATCAGTGATTTGCTAAGGTGAATTTTCTGGCTATCTGAAGCAAGTTGTATAGACACCTGTAGTTGTATAGACACAAGTAGTAGTAGTAGTAGTATAAACACCTGAAGATGTCTATACTACTCAATACAAATTCTACTTAATGCCATTTTACCTACTAATTTATTTATCTTTTTATTTATATTAATTTCATGTTATTCTTTCCTATGCAACAAAGAAATCTATGAAGCATCCCCCAGTCACTGCTCATGAGTTAACATGGACTTGCACGGACCATTGTATTTAAAATTAGTTTGAGTACAACCATGCACTTTTCTGGGTGAAAATAATATCAGTGGTATTGTTGCAAATTCTTTCGTGGCAAATTTCCACGGGAGCAGGGAAATGTCCCAGTTCATCCCAGGACTGGGTGAGCACTTTGAATTTAGCTCCCATCAGCCAACCACAGGTAATTTGGGCAGAAGGTACATCTGTCATGCAGCTTCACATATGTAATTCTGCTTTTACCATTCTTTCCCTCTTAGTATAGATACTGTGAAAGAGCCCCTCCCAAGGCTACACACTGTTAAAAATAGTAAATCAGCAGGGATGTTTCCTATTCCTGTTTCCACCCAAAACATCAGTCATGGCAGTTCTTCTAGTATTGTATTTTCCAAGGAACGTGTTAAAATTTATTGACCTGATGTGACCTTTTCCCTTCCAAAAAATCCTATCAAACATACCCTATCTGGCTTCTTGCTAGAGCAGACAAAAGTCATTTAATCTCTGTAGGCTGGATTCAGTGCTCCTGTACACTCTATTCTCCTGCAGGACTAGAGAATGCAGTTCTTTTCAGCTGTACCCAAAAGCCTTTTTTTGAGAGCAGACTTGGTAGTGTTTACAAGATTTATTTAATTCTTTTCCCTCAAATAAATGAGCTTGGAGGGCTAGACTTTCCCGTGAAGAAGACTTAAAAAAAAGCTAAATATTGTACTGCATTTTGGCAGATTATGTGGGTGGTATATGAATCAATAAAGCTTCCAGCTATACAAAGCCTTTGGGTGCATTGAGATGTTGTTTGTTTTTTTATTTATTCCAAACAGAGCTAAATCTGAATAGGTTTTTTATTCCTGCCAAGAAATGAGGACATAACCCTTCCCCCACCCTTCCCTGTTCCCTACTGTGCTACATGTGTACCTGTATCAAGCGTTTATGTGCAGCAAATATTCAAAAGTAAAAACTGTAGATGTTAATGATGGAAATAAATAAATAAATAAATCAGGCCCTTCTGTCTATGTTTGCTTAGGCATAAGTGTGTATGATGTCTATGAGAGATCAGGTATCCATGTGTTTATCTGAGCCTGTTATTAGGCAACACACAGTCTGATGGGCACGTGACAAAGCTGGTGGAGTCTTTATCTGATCCTGAGGTCCATGGAGATAGATATCTGGGCTTCTGGCACAACACTGTTTTTATGTACTATGGCCTGGTCTGCCCTGTAAATTGCAAAAGAAAAAGAAAAAGAAAAAGGAAAAGGAAAAGGAAAAGAAAAAAGAAAAAGAAAAAGAAAAAGAAAAAGAAAAAGAAAAGGAAAAAGAAAAAGAAAAAGAAAAAGAAAAAGAAAAAGAAAAAGGAAAAGGAAAAGGAAAAGGAAAAGGAAAAGGAAAAGAAAAAGAAAAAGAAAAAGAAAAAGAAAAAGAAAAAGAAAAAGGAAAAGGAAAAGGAAAAGGAAAAGGAAAAGGAAAAGAAAAAGAAAAAGAAAAAGAAAAAGAAAAAGAAAAAGAAAAAGAAAAAGAAAAAGAAAAGGAAAGAGAAAAAGAAAAAGAAAGAAAAAAAATGTTTTTTTCCTTCATTTTTTACCTAAGCTTCTTAGTTTGCTTGCTGTGTCCAGAGCTGACTGCTTCTGCTGTCCAACATGAAGTTCTGTCAGTGCTTCTGAATAGAATTCTAAGTCAGTGATAGACACTTGGTCTCTACAGGCCAAAATCTGACAGGGAAAAGCAGCTGACATACAGTCATTTTTAAAAATTTCCCTAGTTCAATTACAGTCCAGATCTGAAAACAAAAGCTCTTAATTTGTTTCTGAGAACTTAGACCCCACCAAAGCCCAATAAAGCACAATAATGCTAATTACGATGGAGAAGAAAGAAAAGCCATTGCTTTTGTCATTTCACCTTAAAAGAAGCAGATACTACCTTATGCAGTAGATGGTAATGATGAATATCACACCTAGAAACAAATTCAAGGCTCATAGTAATGTCAGTGATGTGCGCTTGCATCAAAACAACCTCCCTTCTTAGGGAAGTATCATAAAGATACTCAGAAATCCCATCTTTCAACCAGAAACTACCCAGTCTGCAATATTTTACATTCCTTTGAACTCTGGAAATGTAAAGCAGTTGGAGGGTGGATAATGGAGCATTTAGATAGGGCCATCAGAAAGCCAAATGGGTATGTATACTCCCTGATGTTCATAGAGGGCGGCAGTAATTACTAAACTGATGCTGCCCAAGCTGAGACAGTTGTTTATGGAACTCAAAAACAGACCAACTGATGACTTCTACTGTCTGCATTATGATGGAAATTAGACTGTTCAACATTATGGTCTCCTTTTATTTTAAGTATCTTGAAGTTGTGTCTGATTGGGATGCAATTGAAACTGGCTGATGGAAATAAATTGATTTTATATGTAGTGACCAATGATAGTAACAAAGACTTGCAAATAAATGAATCTTCATGTTTTATGAAAGTCTAATTTTATGTGGCTAAAGTCTCACATTTCTTCTTCCCAATGAACAAACCTGCTGCTTGAAGTGAATGTGAAATGTTTTTCTGTTCATTTACTTCAGTGGAACACTGGATAGGATAGGATAGGATAGGATAGGATAGGATAGGATAGGATAGGATAGGATAGGATAGGATAGGATAGGATAGGATAGGATAGGATAGGATAGGATAGGATAGGATAGGATAGGATAGGATAGGATAGGATAGGATAGAAGGATAGGATAGGATAGGGCAGGGAAGGGCAGGGCAGAAGTAGTTCAGTTGGAACAAATCTTCAAAGATCATCTAGTTCAACTGCTTAACTTCTTCAGGACTAACAAAAAATAATGCTATATTACTGAGTGTACTATGTACATGTCTTTTGAACACTGACAGGCATGGGACATCATCTATCTTTCTAGAAAGCTTCTTCCAGTGTTTCACCACCTTCATAATAATGAAATTTTTCCTCATGTTCAGCCCAACCCTAACTTCTGGTGCATCTTGGTGTTGTTCCCCACATCCTGATATCAGCTCCCATGGGAGCAGATACCAGCATCTCTCTTTGTTTTCCTTCCTCAAGAATTTGCAGGGAACAATGAGATCACTTCTGAGCCTTCTTTTCTCCAGACTGGACACAAGTGTGCTCAGTCTCTCCTCATAAAACACAGCTTTCACCATTTATTTTTTTCCTTCTTTGGATGGTTTTGAGGCCCATAACACTTTTTTTATACTGTGGATAAAAGAATTGCACACAGTACTCATGGTGAAGCTGCAGCAACCTTAAACAAAGTGGGAGAATCACCTCTTCTGATTGGTCAGCTATACATGTGTTTAATGTACCCCAAAATGTCCCTTCCTATAGTATAATCATTTTTACTCTACACACCCTCTTCATGCTAGAATATCTTGCAGATGGGACAATGAGGCATAAAAAGAAAGTCCAAACTTCTGTTAAGAGAGCTTAAGATCAGTGCAATCAGGCTGTGCCAGTTGACCCTCAGGCCAAGGTAGAATTCAATGTGACCATAAAACAGCATTTGTGCCTTAATAAAGTGAATATTTTTAGTTAGTGTTAGAAGTGTGGCATGCTCCTGGTTTTCTTGGGAACCTCCCTAAATTCAACTTGCTGTTTTCCCATCTTTGAGACATGTGGATATATTTTGCAAATCTGTAACTAATTGATATGACAAACATAATAAAATGGCATACAGTGTTGAATATGCAACTGTACCCATTTAACCTCTACTAATTTTCTAACCAACATTATTGCAAAAACAGACTTATCTTGAATCAGGTGATTTTTCAGTCTTTTGCTTCCATCCCTCCTTCTTCTCTTGCCCTCTCTCTACCTTCTCCTACTTTTGTCAGCACAGAGCAATATACAGTTATTAATGTCTCCTCTTATTCCCAGTCCTTTCTGCATCTCTTTCCTGTTGTTGCCTCCAGTGACACGCAGTGATGATAATGGGATGCAGTGCCACTGGCATGCTACCCCAAAGCCCTACAAGGACTAGTTCAGAGGTAAAAAATTGCTTAAAAAGCCAAGAGCTTCTCTACCTAAGGGGAGGAAAAAGCAATTGCTTGCTGCTGTTAGGATCTGAATGCTCCTTGCCACTTCCTAGCAGAGTAGTTTAGAATCAAGCACCACTGGATGATAATTGTTTTAACTACCATTGTGTTTCCTTCTTTTATCCAGGGGCATGTCTGGAGAGAATGGGTGAAGCTGGGCAACTGATGTCTGCCTAATTCACATGGTATTCCTAATTGGATGGGATAGATCGCCCTGCCTTCCCTTCTCTCCCTTCCACCAACTGAGTGCAGTTTGATCCTCTACAGCTTTTCCAAAGAACTTTATGCTTTCTTCCCACAGTCAGCAGAGAAGTAATGGACACCAACAAGAGAATCTTCTGGACACAGTCACGATTATGAACACCATTTTACTACAAGAATGAAGGGATGTAAAAAATCCATACATCATAATGACGTACAGTTTTTGCAATATATCATTTGCAAAATGCAGCTTAGGCTTCCAAAGTCTTTGCAGGGGAAGGTTAATGGTAATCATGGCCATGCCAGCTTCATTCAGAAGTAATTTTATTTTGTAATCAGACTCTTTACTTTATTTACATCTACAGCTTAAGTAGCAGATAAATTCAGATTCAGTTAAAGGAAAGGCGTGCTATATCTGAAGAACAATCCAGAACCTCTACATTAAATGCACAGGATTTTCTGTATTAACTGTATTGGGATAGAGAATTCCTCAGTGCTCCCACTGGCTGAACTGGGAACCTCTTAGACTTCATTGATAGGCTACATCAGAGGCTACAGCAGGAATCCAGTTTGCATCAGCCACAAGCAGTTGGGAAGATATTCTAGTAATGCACTACTTCATACCATATCTCTTTATACACTTCCCTGTGCAGCCCTGTTTTTAATGGACTTGTGGGAGATGTCTGTTGCAGACAGAACCTGAAGTATCTCTAGCAAACACCAAAGCATCTCAAACAGTAAAAATACCCATATGTGAGGAAGAAAACCTGCCTCAAGTGTTTCTCTGCTCCTGTTGCCTGCCTCTGGCAGTCCTGTGTTATACTAATTGAAGGTATAAAGTGTCTGGGGCTCTGCAAAGACTGAATATGACTGGCTACTTTTCACAGTTGCATATATTGATTGTCAGAATTGGTGACTTCTTTGCTGGTGGCTGCCTGGTACTTTGGCAACATGATAGGTAAAAATGAAGCAAGTACTGGGAAAGCTCAATCCACTTATTCAAGTTGAATCACTATGCATAAGAATGGAAGATTTGTAAGAGTCTGAATATGTTCTGACCTACCAAACAGGGACTACTCTGGTTTAATGAGGCTTAATTCTTATTTCAGCAAAGGCTTGTTTGGTTTCCATTCAGAATTAACTGTATGAGAAATTAAGGAGTTGAAACCATGTTACAGGATTCTCTACTTACAAAGAAATATCTTTCCTGGCATGCTAAGCCAGCTGCTTGTCCGTTAACTCTTTCACCTTGACTTTTTTGCTTCTGTTTATTTTAAGTTCCACCTTCAGAAGAAGAGGTTGACAACTATGCTACATATTCTGCTATCTAAAGTGATATCTGGGAAAGTTAATCTGTACATTTAAAGCCAAGTGAGCCAAGGGAACAGATCTCCTCCTTCCTTGGAAAGAGCTCCAAACTTAACTAAGTGTTCTCACAATTGAAAATATTTTTAGATGTCCTTATGTGAACGGCTTGAAAACATCAGAAATAAACATGGCTCTGGACCTCATTTCTGAAAGATGTCCTACCAGAAACCTTGAGTTCAGTGACAGTCAAGTTCAGATCAAATTGAACTTCACAATCTGAATCCCAGACCACCATATTTTGAGGGCACAATTCCCTGGCTATACCCACCATAGAAAAATATTTCCTTTCAAGTACATTCCCTTCACTTTCCCTAGTATCAGTTTGATTTGTAGCAGTAGTAGTGGAAAACAGGCTCCTTTTCCTTTTATTTCTTAAGATCTATATGTTGTTTTTATACCAGAAATGACTTACATCTTACAGCTCTGTAATGACACAAGTACCTCTGTGTGATTCCCAAACCATGCTTCTGTACCACCCTCCTTTTAGCCTCTGCCTTAGGGTAAAATCAGCTTTCCTTAGCAAAGGCAGAGGAAAGGTTTGTCTCTCACTGCTCTGTTTACAGTATTATTTTCCTCTGGAACCATCAGTAAAATATTTCAGCTGAGCTACCAGACATTACTGAGCACAATAAATATCTGCACATTAAGATTAACAAGTGTAGCAATGAATGCAGTCTACCAGTGAGACCAATGATTTTGATCTCTTCGCCAATTATAGTTTGCTTCCAATTTATGTCGTCTTTGGGAGAAATCATAATTTTTCAGTGAGATCTGCCCAGACATGCTCTCTGAGTTCTGCATTCTTGAAAAACCCTAAAAGCATTCTGAAGGAGCTGTGTTTCCACTATCATTTTTGTAGAATCATAGAATCACAAGGTTGGAAAGGACCTACAAGATCATCTAGTCCAACCATCCCCCAGTACCGTAGCTACAACAAACCACTAAACCATATCTCCTAGCTCCTCATCCAGATGCCTCTTGAACATTGCCAGGGATGGCGACTCCACCACCTCCCTGGGCAGCCATTCCAGTGCCTGACCACTCTGAGAGAAAATGTTCCTTCTTATGTCCAGTCTAAACCTCATCTTTGACTCTGCACAAGTTTAAAACCAGTTTAATACCACTCTTGTTGGAGTTGAAGTCTGTTCATCATGTCTTGCAGCATTATTTCCTCCCTCTCTGAGGAGTCCACTCAATTTAGTGGTGCTGCTGTCAAATAATTGTTTTGAATCTTGTCTGCTGATGCTTCCAGATTCATTTAGATGATGAAAATAATTGCATTTCTTACATATTTTCCCCAGTATAACTCAGTGTCTGGAATTATTTTCACTGAAAATACTTGCAATATTTTCTGATGTTTTTGCAAAGTTCTGGTTTATACGTGAAGTAGTATAGTATGGTATATTTATACGTGAATATGATAGGCAACACAGTTCACTTTTGTTATAGACAACAGATTTTCCATCAAGCCAGTGATACAAAATGACAGATCACTAGAGGAACTCAAGAGTTTGTTCATTAAATCACTACATACAGGCACATTTTATTTTGTCAGAATTGGTTTTGGCAGGTAACGTATGCACCTGTTCTTATAGATGCATCAGTAGCTATTTCTTGCTTCTTGGAGAGGAATTGCTCATTTTAAAACTTCTTTTGGCTTGGTGCTTAGGGCATTCCTTTGTGATGTGAGAAATCTCAGCAAAAATACCTACTCTGCATGAAAGATGTGCTAAACTGAATCTTAACCACTTCCGCCACAACTATCCAGGGCTCTCATTGTTCATAAACTTTATTAGTTAGCAAATAATGATTTTTTTCTTTAGGGCTAGTGGTAACTATTCCAATAACCTGGGGGATTTTACTTATATTCTTCTCGGTTCCAATCAGGGAGAAATTTCTTCTCAAGTTTTGGCAGGTAAGCAGCCAGAATTATTACAATTCATCCAGATAAAAACAATAAATATAACCTCTTTTAGATTTTAGGGCTTTGTACTACCTTTTCATATGATCATAGAATGGCTTTGGTTTGAAGGGACTCCGAGGATCTTGAGATTCCAACCCTCCTGCCACAGGCAAGGCTGTGAGCCACTAGATCAAGTACTAGACCAGACTGCCCAGGGTCCCATCCAACCTGGCCTTCAACACCTCCAGGGACAGGGCATCCACATCCTCTCTGGGCAGCTGTTCCAGCACCTCACCACTCTCTCAATTAAAAACTTACCCTTGACAATTAATCTAAATCTCCTCTCCTTTAGTTTAAAACCGTGTCCCCTTGTCCTACCACTATCTTTTGCTTTCTGAATCCAAAGATTGTTTTACATCTTTTTTGTTTTTCAGTGGAGTTTAGTAATTACACTGCAGGTTCCCATGTTGACCTCTGTTGCTGAAAGCTTGGCCAGCTGAATGAGCTACTCACTGACAATGGAAGCCTGAGGTTTGAGTCAGCTTTATCTACTGCATGGCTTCACTGCTACTTCTTTAAGGCAGCTCAGCATTTTGTGAACATAAGTGAGCTCATCTCACTTGGGGAGTCATGCTTCTCTTAATGCCTGCAATGTACCCATCACAAAAGGTCCCCTACAACTAAAAGTTAATAATGATGAGCTTTTTTTGGGGGGTGGGGTGGGGTGGGGAATAGACTTGAATGTAAAATTTAAAGTCTAGTTATGGATACTAGGTCAAGAAAATATGAGGTCTGTGCGATCTGAGACTGCCAAAGTGATGATCTTAGACATCTAAGCAGAGGAGGAATAGTTCAATAATAAGGTCTGGTGCAGCTTAGTGGGAGTACCTCAACCATCTGGATACCTTTTATGACCCAAAAGAAAGAAAGAAAGAAAAAAATAGAACAAAATGCATTTGGAGAAGAGTGGAGACTTTTGAGGGATCGGTTTAAAAGAAGGGATTAAAAGAACTGAATAGAGCCCTGAGGGGAAGCAACAGTCTACAAACGCTAGAAGATTGCAGACGTTAAAGAATGAAAACAAACATGTGAGGTACAAGGAGAAGGTTTAGTTTGATCCCCGTTTCCCATGTGAAATGATGGGTGAGTTTCCAGATAAACTTCTTAAGAGAGATATCTATTAGCTTCTAATAGTATTAGGAACAATAGTGGGTGGGAATTTAAAATATGTTAGCACAGTGCCTAGAAAAATAAGTGTGAACCGACTGTAGGAAGTAACTCTATCTAGATTTGGAGATAGTTTAGCATAATCAGCTTTTTCCATCCATAACTGTGAGGATATTGTGCATTATTAAAAGCAGATACTTCTGGCCACTTGACTATTAGTCTCTTACAGATGTAGCGTGAATGGTAGGTGTTAAAATCAGCCACAGGAGGGCTCTTGCATTATTTCCCTGCAAGCCTTTAAACATACTGAGGATAATAAAGGAAGAAACCTATTCAGGCAAATATAGACAGAGGCTAAAAGGATCAAGTCAGTCTGTGCTCTAGTTTCTGTCAGTATGCACAGGGAAGGAACTCTGAATCGTGAGCAGTTCGCTGTGCATTTTATTTCCTCTACTTGTAGAAGCAAGAGTTATTACCCCTTCTGTGATTTTAGCTAGATGCCATGTTTCTCCAGTAACAGGGCACTGTTCAGTGTATGTATCTGAGACCTGGATATGGGGACTAAGGTAAAAGATAAAGTAGCCTTGGTCATGCAAAGTCTCTTCTGCAGATTTCCTTGCTAGATTTTTTCTCATTTTTGCTTTCACAGTCTTCATGGTGAATTAGGACCCATCATTGTCAGTGCCACAGCAATTTAGCTGAACTCCCAGAGCAGCATGCTGAATTCCTACAGCAGCCCACCAGCACACATGGCTTAGGACGCTTTGGATGCTCATGTAGGTGTCTGATCAGATGCTGTCATAACAGTCCTCTGTATGGATTCAATGAGAGCTCAGAATTCCTATCACAATTTGCCACCTCCAAAAAGCTCCATTTCTTGCCCACCCCTGAAAATTATTCCTTTCCAAATACAGGCATCAAAAGACCTGATGTCACATGGGTATTATCTCTCTGGAAGTGACCACCTAGCAGCACTTGTCCTCTCTCTGCTGAAACACGATAAAATTCAAATGGTTAAGTCTATAAGTGAACAGCTAAATTAAATAATTAAAATTAAATTGATAAATCCAAGGATTTCATTGTATGATGTACAACCAGCTTTTGTGGACAAAAACTGTTCACATTACCCAACTCAGCCCTTCCTGAACCACTAAGTGCCCTTATTTTTCACATATTTGGAACATTCACTGTTGAACTTCAATGGGAGATCCGTCCACAGGTGCCAATGGGAAGAACTGAATAGCAGGAGAATAGGGAATGTTTGTACATCTGCTCCTGCCTTGTTTAGAAAATCTGACCCCCTCTCTGACACATGTCCCCTTTCCTGGCCCACATTTTTGTGCAAGTCCCCAAGGCCCACCTTATCTGACAATCAAGACAGCAAGCCAACAAACAGCAATGAGCAGTAACCACATGCAGAGAATTCCTTCAGAGCCCCCCAGATTTCTGCCCGTTCTCCTCCCCTCCTGTGAGCCTGCTCTTTCATACTTCATTGGAGAATTGTGTTATCTCCTTGAGATGTGAGCAGCTCTGTGCAGGAATGTCTGCGGTGGCATGCGGAGGCACAGGCATGGGACAAGTGTGTTAATTGGTATGAACAGGGGCTCTTTTTGGCTGGGAGAGAAATAACAAATAAATAAATAAATAAGAGATGAGGAGAGTGGGGGAGAGAGGGAAAATGACAATAACAACAAAACCCCCCCCAAAAAACGTGCACAACTTTTTCCCCTCTTCTTCTCTGAAGGAAGCAGCAGTGTCTCCTTGCAGAACGACAACCCTGAGGATACAGCAGTTGTCTTCAAATCTGTGACCATAAAAAATCATTATCTCTGTGAAATACAGCAATTTGGGAGATAATCAAACAGTGACCAGGGGGCAGAGCTGCCAATCTGAAGGATTATGCTCTGTGCACGCTTGATTCTGTCTGACCTTCCTCCGAGCCAGCTGTCAGCTTGGCGAAAACGCACACGGATCGACTCAGGGCACATTCATTAGACTGTCTTCGGTGAAGAAGTCATTTGCATAAAACCCCAGCTTTCTTAATTAGTACTTCATTTTTCCCTTGACTTATTTTGTGGCTAAGTTCACTCGCCTATTTTTCTATTTATTTATTTATTTATTTTGACTTGCCAAAAAATAAAATGGGGGAGGAGAATTCTCTTTTTTTTTTCTTTTTTTTTTTCTTTTTTTTTTTACTGTTGGGGGCAGGAGGAAATATGACTTGCAAATTAACCCAGTGATAATTAGCCTATTAACATTTTCAGAGATGTAGGAGGTTTCCAAATGTTTTTTATAAAAAAAAGAAGAAAAAAAAAAGGAAAAATCAGAAGGGAGGAAAAAGTGTGTGGGGAAAATCTGCAGTCAAAACGGGTAACTCAGCCTCTGTACTGAGAATGCTGAAATGTTGGGAAAGAAAGACATTACAGGACACGTGAAAAAATCTGTTTCCTTTCCATTCATTCTCAAAGACTGCTTAAGAAAATACTATGTTAATATGTTCCTGGACAACCAATGGAATTATGTACTGAACAAATAAATGTATATTTTTCTTCTATTGCAGTTAGTACTGAGTGAACTATTTGGATTTGGAGGAAATAAACCACATGTTGCAGGTTTACTTGCACTTTTCTTATACGTACTCAAAATAATTTTCATCACACTTTGAAACTGTATTGTCAAAATAAACTGCAAACTGTTGTATGAAGATAATGTGTTCCCTTAAGATGCACTACACTACATTGATTTAAATGTTTTATGTAATTGCTAGGAACAAACAAGCTACAGGAATGATTGCCTTGTGTTAAAAAGAGTGTGCTGAGTAAAGAGAGATGCCAAATTAGCACAGACATTATCAACTTTGTTCTTCTATTCAAAGTAGATCTTAATGATGCTAGTTGCCTGTTTGATATTCTGCTCTTGGCAGATTAGGAAGGTATTTGAGACTGCTCCTAAGTTTAATCACAAACTAGCCCAACTTATATCTCAGCAACAACATCAGGGCATAATTATTGTGCAATTGGAAGGGAAATCCTTAAGTGTAAACTATATTCTTATCAGAAACTAACAGAGAGAAGAGGAATACACGTCTTGGAAGGCTACTTTTCTGTCAGCAGAGGTTCAAGACAGGAAAGATATCCACAGTCAGGATATTAAACTTTAATTTGAAGTGTTTAGATCAATGTTTAGAGGACCAAATATTTCATGTAACCAGTTATTGGTGGGAACAAATAGTACGAGGACCTATTCTCTGGTCCCAAGAGAAACAGGCCGTGGGCTGGTTACGTGCATACTACTAAACTACCTCAGTGTCCAAGACTGTGTGAATGCATCCAAACTGCCTGAAAGGTGTTGTCCATCATCTGGGACAACATTAGTTGGTCTGGAACAAAAACCATGCC
Organism: Coturnix japonica; assembly: GCF_054131305.1. NCBI lineage: Eukaryota > Metazoa > Chordata > Aves > Galliformes > Phasianidae > Coturnix > Coturnix japonica. The sequence continues at coordinate 101,874,764 of NC_140665.1, forward strand.
ACAAAGTACTCTAGGTACAAACCAGTGTGAACAGCAACATTCCCAGAACTTCCTTTACTTACACAGATGCACTCTCAACCAATTTCACTCCAAAAATGTACACTCCTTTTATATGTACATTATCAATACTAGTAATAAAAATGAAAATTAATGAAATTCTCATGAAGCTATGCTTGCAGGCTTTTAATAGAATGGATGAGACTGTGTAAAACTCGTTTTCCTTTTTGTCAGTTATACATATGCATGGGTTAATCGCCAGCAGTGGACTGCATCCAAACTTCACCTGCTGTTGCCCCGTTCCAAAGGACTTCCACAATTCTGATCACACCATTTTTTTCCTCTCAAAATGGATTAGGAATTTTATGGGGATCTGTCAAAAAAAAAAATCTAACATTCAGACTTCTATAATTTATTTCTAGTCTAAAGAGACCCAACTCCCTATGAGGGGCTGTTCAGTAAAGCTGAATTAAAATAAGGATGTGATCTATGTAAACTGCCTATATTGTTTCATTTTAATAGAAAATATATTCTATGAAACAGATGGATTTTGGAACTGACCAATACAATCCATCAGTGAATTTTTCTGTTTATTCCCAGTAGGTTTGGGGTATATCTGGAAGACTTTGGGCCTCTTAGCACTTAAATTCTGTGGGATACAACCTTTGATGAACTTCCTTAACCTTCTGTTGCTTTGGGAAAATTTGCCAGATTACATAAGATGAAAATTTATTTTGTTATTAAATCAGAAAATTCAGTGCTAATTCTTAATTTGCTTAATAGAAAAAGTCTAAATTCTAATGTTAACCTTTCTGCACTATTTCAATGATTTCTTGTTGTCACCACACTCAGCAAGCTCATTCTTTCAGGTTTCAGTGTTCATGCTACAATTTCCAGACTTTTGGTATAGGTCTATAGGTCTATATTCACTTACGCTATGTGGAATTTTCTTCTTATTCCATTTCCTTCTAAATTATAGTTGCAATTCAGAAAGGTCACTTTCTCAGATGTAAATAAAACGTTGTTTCCATGACATGTTCATATGAGTCCAAGAGCAGTCATCAATCACTGCTAGTTGATTCAGTACAGTAGCAGGTACTGTAGATCCTTATCAAAATTCATTTTGAATTTTCACTCTGGGTGAAGGTCGTTTGTCCTAACTTTTCCAATCCTAAAATTAGGCATTTAATCTAAGCTGGTTTTGTCTGCTCCTGCTACTCTATTGGAAGGAGATAGATGCACCAAGTCAGAAAGGCTGTTAGGTATGCTAAGATAGAAATCAATCCCAACTAAAAGAGACATTAAATTTCTGATGGAATGAATTGTTCTCCCTAGGATTTATTCTCTTTGCTGGCCACATGGATACACCTTCACAGATAACTTAGCCAACACACGATACTTTTAAAAACTATAGTTCAGAAAGGTGAATCAAGGGTTTGATTTCTTGATTACATGACCCAGATAACAGTCTTGAAAGTATTCTTGCCACTGTCATAATTTTATTGTATTATAATAATTCTTTTCCAGTTATAATGTCATGGACTGGTTCCCAAACTCATTTTCTTCTTGTTTTGCATGAAAACACTGGGAATCTTAGAAAAGAAGTTTTATTTTCTGTAGATCCTCAACTTATACTGTTCTTTTTAATTCATTTTGGACATATATACCTTAGTGAACAAGATAGGTGTACCATCTGAAATGGTGGTCATTGGGAAGAGGAAGGAGAGTTGTGATCCCTTGGAGAGCAGTTAATCCCACCTATAATGAGCAGTCAGGACAGTGGAGATGAAATGCTTTACTGAATGTATCTGTCTGACTGCAGGAGGCTAGATGTCTAACAAATGCTAAGCTCTTAATTTTTTAATGGCTAAACTGCAGCAGACTGTTGATTATGCCTGTGTATCATGTAAAGCGCCACTGAATTTATTAGGGTTGTAGAAAAATAAAGCAGTGTTAAAGGTTTCAGTGATTTGTTTAGCAAGTGCTCACAGTTTGTCAAAGCCTCAAGCTCTAAATCTCCAAAATGTAGTGAATATTTTCCAGTTTCTCTGAGCATTCCTGCATCTTTGTTAAACACCTAGGTATTTCTCTTGCATTATCCTGAGATTACAAGGCCTTTAGGGTAAAGAACACTTGAACTCCAGGTGAAGACTCAGTGTAACTGTGTTCAGAAATCTCCCTGGTTTACTCCAGTAGAGAAAGTGTGCTATGGTGCTACATGAAGGTCCTCTAGGAGAGCAGCACAGTCACATCAGAATGGTACTCTTTAATCTAGGAAACTTTTTACCTACCTATAAAATGTTACTGATCAGTTCTTTTCAGGGTTTCTTCTCTTGAAATTCAAAGAATCACAAATTACATAATTCAAAACAATTTGGCATTCAAGGCCAGGCTGAATGGGACTTTGAGCAATCTGGTCTAGTGGGAAGCATTCCTGCCCACAGCAGGAGGGCTGGAACTAGGTGGTCTTAAGCGTCCCTTCCAACCTAAATCATTTTATGATTCTATGATAATAAAAACTATCAGGCTAAATAGTAAACCTCAGTACAGTAAAGATGTGCCAAGAGCTCCTGGCAAATGGACAATGATGCACCACCCTCACCTTGCATAGCTTTCTTCTTCCAAAACCCTCCTTTTCATTAGATTTGCAGATGCAACTTGATTAAAATTGTGTATGGAAATAACAACTGAGTATCAAAATAAGGTTTGATTCTTGAGAAAATAAGTTTGCAGAAATAATAATGAAGTGTAAATAAAAGGCATATGTTCGTGTCCTCGCTGGGCTTGAGGAATGCTTTACTCAGTCAACGTCTCTCCTTAGCAACATCCGCCTTTTGTCACTCTTCATTATTTCGCATCACATCTTCTCACTGCTCCATGTTTTGTTCCCTGAAATGCTTTATTTCATTTTTGTTGTTGTTGTTGATTTTTTTACCACCCTTTCTTCTCTCTTTTTAACTACAAAAATCTAACCTAAATTTCCCTGCCTCAACTTAAATCCATTACGGCTTCCCCTGTCCTAGTTGACTAATGAGAATAATTATTGAACTATTTCTCCATGTGAATTATCTACTCAGGCTAAAATAAAAGCACCAATCTCATTTTCAGTGAAAATCATGAGTCTGGCCAACAATTGCGATCCCTGAAGTAAAATAACATGGTTTTATTTACTAAGGTCTTCAGTCTATTCATCGTTTTTTATTAGCATTGAAATAACATTGAGGCAGTATTATATTGCCTTTTTTTTATTTTTATTTTTATTTTTTAATACGGCTGTTCAAGAGCTCACAATTAAAAAGCCTCTGTTAATATGCTGATATTGCCATCAGGATCAAAAAGGGATTAGTGACAGTGTTCCAGGCTACTAAAGCATGCTCATACACACACAGACTGGAATGCATACTGCCAGAGAAAAAAAACATAGGATGTGGAAATAGGATTCTTTCTAAGATGCTCAAAGCATCAGCCAAAGGAGCAGATCTTTGTGCTGCTTTGGCAGAGGGAATCTCTCAGCTTGTACAAAATTGCTGTACCTGACTCTTGTGTCAGCTTTTCCCTTAGTCTAGCTTGAAAATCAGCTACACTACTGCTCATCTGGGGCATGACTCCTGGAACCACAGGCAGCCTCATAAAATACAACACTTTCTACACTACTCTGAGTTACTCTTTGCAAGGGCAATACAGATTGCTCTTGCAGAGATACACGTTACTAGGGTATAATATCCAGCTATGACGGAGAATAGATATCCACAGCGGGAAAAAAAAAAGTACAAAATGAAATATTCTCAGACTATTGTGAATATCCTCAAAATTGGATAAAATCTTCCTCTAGAGGAGGTAGAAATAGTTTTAAAAATCACACAGGATGAAAAAAATGTAAGAAAACAGCCATAGTGTGCAAATTCCTAAATTCCCTTAGAGCAAGAGCCTCATTTCTGTCAGCTCAGAAATCATTTAATGGAGCTTGTAGTGCAAGGGAATAACAGGGAGAACCAGGTTGTGTCACATTTGTCAGCCAGCATAGGGGAGGAAATGTGGGTTTGGAGTGAAGACCTGGCAGGTTAGGAGCTTTGGGGGCAGCTCTTGCTGATGTCACAGGAGCCCCATGTCATTTTGATGTCTCTGGAGAACAGTCCCGCTGTTCAGATAGCTCCTAAACCTTTCAAATCTTGTGGCGTGTTGTCTCTATCTTCGATATTTCTTGAGCTCACCCAGCACCTCGGGGGTATAAATAGTTTCTGATAGCAAATAAAGAGACCCTCCTTACATTTACATACCTGCAGTTAATCACTGAACTGCAGTGGTGATGTAGGATAATAAAAACATCAGCTCACATCCCTTAAGCATGGTCCTAGACCTAATCCACATAAAATGATAACGACCATTTGCTAAGGGAATAACACCACAGGCATCATTTAGTTGTCTTGATGTGGGTGTCATTTGGACAAGCAAGGGTAGCCAGAACTTCCTGAAAGACCTTTGGGGAAACACATCTCTCCAGGGCAGCAACAATAGGCCAAGCAGCACATCCAATGGATATAAAACATCACTAGATGCCACCATTAAGGTGAGTAAAATGTTTAGATTTATGTTAATTTTAGAACAGAATCAAAGCTGAAATTATGGACTTCAGCATTAGCAAAGCAGTCAGTAGCAAACCAGTGATGTTCTCATTTACAGAGACTCTGAAGTCACACAATTGCTTAACAGAGAATGTCAGCTTCAGTGGCAACATATAAGCTGTTTTCCATGGATTAAAAAAGGCACCAAATATAATCATATAGCAACAGGCATGCTCTAATTTCAGTTCCTCCCAAAACAAACAAACAAAAAACTAAAAGCAATTAATACGTTCTTTGTTCCCTTAATGTAAATGAATATTCCAGAGAACTGAAGAATATTACTGCAGATTTTCACCAGTGTAAATCAAAGCAGGGTGTAGATATTTGTCTTAAATATAATCAAGGTTTAACTCGAAATGACTTCAGTTTCCTTAGCATATTTATCAACTGAGTGTCATCTCATCAACAGGACATAGTATCTAAAAGGTTTTGTTGAGTTCGGAATGTCACTGTACCAAGTGCTGTTTTTACGACAAAAAGGGCCGAATCCTGCCCTATTTGCAGTGTGAATAACTAAGGCAAATAAATAAATAAATCTGGGATAAAGAAATGAGATTGTCCCTTTTTTCAAAGACCGTGGAGTGAGGCACACGGCAATTAAGCACATCGCAGTCAAGGTCACATTGTGGTCTGCAATCCATAACATATCTATTTTTTGAACCCATTCTTCAAGCTTTGTAATCAAAGCTTTTTCTTTACGTTTTGTTTTTGCTTTTTCTTTTTCTTTTCCTTTTTTCCCCTTTTTTTCTTTTTCTTATTTTTTTCATGTTTTCTTCTTCCTTTTCCTTTTCTTTTTCCTTTTCTTTTACTTTTTTTTTCTTTTCCTTTTCCTCTTACTCTCTACAGAGCAAAAGATACTTCAAATTTTTCCTATGATGTTGTAAATGGAGTCTTAGTTTATATATATCATGACTCTCTCTTTATTTAATTTCTTCCATTTTTTCATTTAGAGTGGTTAGGCCCATTTATCTGTTTGTTTTTGTTGTTTTTAGGGTTTTTTCCACTTACTTAGGTATCAAATTACAATTTTACGTAAATCCATATAAAATAAAATAAAATAAAATCACTACCTAAACACCATTACCTGAAATTTTGAAACATTAAGACTTCAAAAGGGTTAATTAATTACATTAGCTGTGTCATTATCCTGGCAACATTCTGCCTCAGGGTGTATAGATCTATTCAGCTGCTGATTTTGAAAGAGCCGTGTCCTTCTCTCACAGAAGAAAATTCATCAGACATTAAAAACATAGTCATTAACAGAACATATTGTTTTCTCTCCACCAGATTGGAGAACATCAGATGGAATAATCAAAACAAATATTAAATAAATACTTTTTTGTTTGTTTCTTTTTTGGTTTTGCTTTGCTGCTTTTTTGTTGCTGTTGTTGTTGTTGCTCTTTTAATATGGAACCCACATCAAAGTCAGAATGGAATTTTTTCGATGATAAATAGAAACTGCTTAATATTTATTGAATGTGGAGAACCAAAGTCTCTGCAGATTCACATCTCTGCAGTCAGAAGTGGGTATAAAGAAGTTTTCCTGTACTTGAGTGATAAAATGATGCTTAGGGAGGTACAAATTACTGTATGAGATGTCTTTTTTTATATATGTTTATATAACAGAGTGAAAATATATATAAAACAAAGAAATAGCCAAGATACTTAAGGATATGAAAGCTTCCATGTTAAGGGAGATAAACCAAAATGAGTCTCTTCAGCAAGAAAAGTAATTTTTCCAGGATGTGACAGATGTCAGTGAAATCATGACAAACACAGAAAGAGTGAAGAAAGAGCAATTTCTTGTAATACAGAATCTTGGAGGTATCAAATGAAGGTGGGTTCAAAATGATTAAAGGAAACCAGCTTTTCATGCAGCACGTAATTAAACTATGAAACTCATTGCCATGGGATGTTGTGAGCATCATAAGTTTTCACGGGTTCAAAAAGCAATTAGATAAAAACATGGAAGGAAAATCCACCACAGAGTGTGATAGACAAAGAAATAACCCCCAGGTCAGGAAACTGCATAGCCACAGATTGCAGGAAGCTGGAAAGCTAAAATGTGGGAACATCAGTGTACATTTTCCTTTTTATGCTTTTTCCCAACAGGCAGTCATTACTGGAGATTACTGAAGACCAAAAAGCTCTGTGAATGGTCTGTGGTCTTACTGAATGCATCTTCCTTTACAAAACAGATCAGGATTGGTCTAAAAAATGTAGCCTGGGAGTAAGAGGAAATATTTTTTAAATTATAAACATCCTTCTTGTCCCCATGGCTTTGTACGTCCAGGACTAATCTCTGTGGTTTCATCTTTACTGCAGAGGGCTGCGTAACATGGGGCACATGATAGGGAAGATGTCAGATGCTGTGTGACCAGTCAGGATGATCTTTCCTGCCAGAAGAACTTAGAACTGATACACCAAAAGTGGTGTTGTTGGAAAATAGTTTTAGTTCCATCATCTAGAAAGCCATTAGGATTGCATACCCTTTTTGTTATGCAAACTGTCATCACTCTTCTTCTACCCAATGTTTCCATAACAAAACAAGACAAATCAAAACAAAACCAGTTGTTTTCTTTGGGAAAGGTCAGGGACCTGGATGAAAATCTCCATTTAAAATAAAATAATTAAAAGTCTACAAAATGATCCCTGTTTTGAATTGTATAAAATGTGCTCGCAGTTATATCCTGATGTTGTTCCTGGTAAGTGATGGGTTTACATGGGAAAACACTCATGGCCCATGAGAGTACTTCTGATTTCACAGTCTGATTTGAATTACTTTCCCCTAGGCATCCACAGGTGCCCAGAGTGAAATAACAATAGTCTAAATAGCTTAAAATGCTTTCCAACTAGATAAACACAAAGATGAAGAATGAACTTCCATGAGCACCTTTCATTCTGGCGTAGAGAAACACAAACTACAGTGGGTAAATAAACACTTCCAGAAGGTTATAAATCAATCAGATCAGACTGACATATGCAATATAACCAAAAGGCTCTGCCTTGACAATGGGCCATTCCCTCACAAAATTCACAGACCTGGAAAAAAATGAAGGACACCAAAGTATCTCGAAAAGTGATCACATTTTCCTTCTTTTTTTCTAATAGAACAAAACCAGATGCATTTCACCAAATATTATGTACAGAGATAACATTAGATGTGGGAATTTTTTCTTGGTATTGACAGAAATTGTACCACAAAAACTGAAGATGTGCACAGGATTTTGTGACCTTTTCTTTTTTGCAGTGACTTTTCTAATAGGAATATGACATTGATGTAACTGTAAGTACCAATAAGAAAACTGGAACATAATTTTCTTAATGATGAGGAAAAAAAGCTTGAGGAGAAAAAAGTGAGACTCAACAACCTTCCAAAACTCCTAAGTAGCCTTCTAAAGCTATCTAAAAGAGAAAATCAGTAGTGGTTGATAAGCAGTACATTTTGGAGTTGCAGATACCAGAAGTGAATTTATGAAGATGCCATCACCAGTTGACACAGGAAACAGGAAAGAGACAGAAAAGCTTATGAAGCAGATTTGCTGGCATGAAGATTGACACTGAAGTATTTGAACTCATACAGCCAATCTTCACATGATCCCAGACACAAACTTTGAGATATCTGCACTTACTCTCAAGGTATGTTTGCACTCAGATTGCAGGGATAAATGGGAATCCTGGAACTGGGTTCAGACCCATGATACGAAAGTAAAAATAGAACACCTATACAGATTGTGGGGATAGATCACCCAGCTGCCTTAACATCTCTGTTAGCGCTATGCAGTGCCTGCACCATCCAGGATAGATCTCTTAATAAGAAATGCCGTACAAGAGGCCATAATTTTATCCTTGTAAGGGGCTTTTCAATTAAAAATATTGTCTGTTTTATTGTTAGGATACAGGGAGTATAAGGGAGATCATTACTACTTACAAACATACTATAATTTTTCAAGAAGTCACACTTATGCTGTCTATTTTTATTGTTTTTTGATTCATCCTAAAGAAACTCTTCCACTTGGAAAGCTTTTCTCAGTTTGCCATTTACTGTCAACGTCTTGACATGATCTGAAGGCTCTGAATCCACCTTGAAATGACAATGAGGGAATTCACTGGCTCAACCCATCACTTCTCATGTGAGTTGTGTGACCCAGGTTGATTTATGAAGACACTCCAGACTAAGTTCAGGTGCTTCATGTGGTCATCAAGTGCAATTTGAGATGCTAAAGGTATCCCAAACATCTCCAGAAAGCAGCCAGGTGTATCTCAGGGCTTTTGGGAAACATCTCAGGTGCAGCTGTTGGAAGTTAGTGCGTCAAATAGTGTTTTTAACTGTACTGAGCACTTAGAGAGATTTATAGACAGATTCTTCTTGATGGTCAGGAAGACACCAGGAGCTAAGCTGGCCTGATTTGTTTCTTTATCGACTATACTTTTGTGAGTATAATACAGCTGCCTACATATATGTGTTTGACACATTACAGTCACCCAAGGGTAACTGGTTTCCACTGCCAGCTCTGGAATTGCACAGATTGTCACATCATCATATCTGTTACTCCCATGCAGTTGTCTTTGTTCTGAAGGCTTCAGGTATCACCATTTAGGTAACCAAGCTGATTCCTACACCAATCTACCTGTTTAGGCACATTGTAGCTATTGCAGATCTCATTGGGTATATCAACACTTTGGACTAGGTGCCATTTTAGAAAAACAGGAATGTGCTCCATTAGAATTTCACTAAAATTCCCCCCTCTTGCTTCTATCACCTACTGCAAGCCTACTGCAAACTTTTTGAAGCTGGGTTCTTAAAGAAAGCTTATGGTCAGTGCTTGTCTTATCACTGGTTTACTGTGAGAAGATTTATTTTCTATACAAAGAACAGCTTTGAAATAGAGATACCATCTTTACTTCTTCTCCTCAAGTTTATGCAAGCTGATATGTAAGGCAGACTGCAGAAAGATGGGAGGTCTGAGTGCACATCCATCCAACAGAGAAAAGAAAAACCTGCATTTTCTAAAGCCTCGGTGAATGATTTCACCACTAAGGTACAACATCAAATACTATGTCCACTTTATAAAGTCTCTAGGTGGTTATTTTCAACACCATCTGCCTACTGAACTTCTATCTATCTCCTCAAAATCAAAATTCAGTATGCCTAATTCCATAGAAAGCACCAGTCTGCCCAGTTAGTATTATGGACGTCATATAGGTGTATCCAAGTATGTCTCCTGTTTGCAAGGGAAATTCAAGGGGGAGGATTAGCTTAATAGATTGCAAATCATCATTATGCAGAAAGCAAACATGTAACATTGTACATGCGCGCTTTTAACCCTGTATTTTTAAGGACATACAACTATTTCAGTAGGTTTTATACCAGTTCTCCATACTGAATGAAATGTATTTACGGCTTGTGGGTTTGGTGGCTGGAAGTTAAGACCACAGAAATTTGTAAATGATTTGCTACAGTAAATAATGTGGGAACTTAGTCTTTATGTGTGGAAAATAAATAACCTGCCCTATGAATATTCATGGTACTTGGAGCAGAACAGTGAGATACTCTTGACTGTGGATTTCTTTTTTTCCTCTGCCTCCTTTTCCACTGATTATATATTGGGTATAAAATGAAATATTAAGCAGAAATGGTGTAGAATGGCTTTCTGTTTCACCAGGGAATGACAGATGAAGTGGAGCAGAAACCTGTTGAGCTTACAGAGATCCATCAGCCTCCTGTGTCACCCACAGCTGTCATCTTCCTACAAATTAATGTTTACCCCTTTTAAATACCTTCGTCTTGGGAAGGATGGGGAAAAAAAGGGAGGAAGAAAAGCCCAAAAGGAGGCCATGTCTTTGTGAAGAATTGCAGGGAACATACTACATCATGAGATAATTATAGCTCAGGCCTGTCCGAATGTCACTCTGTGGTGGTGAATTATAGGCATGAAGCTGCAGCTTTTCACTTTCTTACTCGTAACTAAATCAGAATCCTTTTAAGTTTTAATTAATCTGCTTAGCTTTCATTGTGAGGGAGTTGGAGAGTGGGTACAGAAGGCAGATTAACCCTTACATTCACAAGTACTTCCACGGTGTCTCCTCTTGGGTTATTTTTTTCTTAAGCACCTGAGGGAGACAGCATTATCAGGCTGACGTGGGGCCCTATTAGACATTGATATATATATATTTTAATTTGACAGTGTCTGACGAGTCCTCTCTATTTCATTATCAAAAACCAATTAATTTTCTGTAAAAGCATCAAATTAATTACAAAATAATATGGAAATATAAAGAATGGAGGAATTTCCCTCTCCTCTCCTCCTACCCTTGCCTCATTATGGGAAACATGTTGGGCCCCTTGGCAGCAAAGCCCTATTAAAGAACTACAGACCGTCTAGCTCCTCATTTAAAATTCTGTTGGCGGTGTCAGGAGGCCTATGTGATAAGAGTAAGTCCATTTCCACCCACAGGGATAATTTCCCTATTCCCTGGCATAGAAAAATGCAGTCACAAAATCATTAGAAGTCAGGCTGGAAGAAACTCAGAAGGATGTCCATGACATCTACCTGTTCACCTAAGTGTTTGGGCATGGACACAATACATCCTTTCCAGGTGATTTACTCCATTTTATAATGATCCATTTCATTAGAAAGATATCCCTACTGCTGCTTCTGTTCCTAATTGTTTCTCCCATGAATTTCTCCCATGAATAAGGAAAACTGTTTTCTTTTTGTACTTCCTATGTGACTTTTAAATATTTTAAAACTATTATTATGTCTCATCAGTCTCCTTTTGCTCTTTCTTTCTTTCTTTTCTTTACAGGAGAATTTATTTGTGCTTATTCTGCTCTGGATGGTGGAAGTGAAAATAATAGGAACAGAATTCATTAGCAGATTGATGAACCCCTAAGTAGAGATCAATGCTTTAGATGTACAAATGGATGTTCATTGCTGTTTGAGATGACATAGGAATGTTCTACCTGTACTCCAGCAGCAAGTCTGGAAGGTTTGGAGTTCTCCTTAGGTCCCGTTCCTTTTCTCTTATATCTGGAGAGAGGCTGCATCTAAAGTGACAATAGAGCTGATATATGTAAGTGCCTATAAGAGAACAGGCTTTTGAAATGCTCAATGGAAATACATGCAGTGAAGTTACATAAAGTAACATATGGGGAAAAGAATACTATATAAGAGAGATTTTCACAAAATGGAGATTTCAGGAAATATAAATGAAAATTTCAGGATTCTGAATATGTACATTTTCTACAGGAAATTGCTGGCAAGGACCAAAACATTGTAACTTTGAATTTTCATTGAGGACATTCACCGGTGGTGGGAACATGTGGTCCTCCCCAAGGGACTCATTGAATATGGCCATAATATTTCCATTATACTCTTTCATTTCTGAATATGCTGTAGAGGTGAATTCAGAGTAAGTACAACTACATTTTCTCAGCTGGATCCTTTTCATATAAGTTTGGTTGTCTACTAGCCTAAGATATGTATTTGGATTCAAATAAGATATGCTTTTCTGGACATGTTAATAAATAGAACAATTTCTTTATGCATGTTTCAATATACTTTCACAAACAATGGAACTGAAGTGCATGGGAATTTGCACTGAAAAACAAATTTGCTGTTTTGAGTGTTTTTATATGTAAGAATTGTGATTTCTATAACCGTGACTGTTAAAAAAGTTGACTGCATTTTGATTAAATCTGAAGTTCTATTGACCAAATCCAGTTTGCTTCCTTCCTTGATTCATTTATTTTTGTGTTTCTTTCCTACTAAATATATTGCGTCTAGATTTCTTCTTGCCTAACAAATGTTAACTGGCTCCAGAATTCACTATCTTAAGTCTCTCAACATTCCAGCAATGTATCAGCACTATCTCATTTTATTTTTACCCTGAATTCTTCTTCTAGATCGCAATTTAAGCAACAGGAGTATGTGGAGCCCTAAAGCAAAACAGCTCCATTTGGCAGCTGGTACATTCTCCTTAAGGCTATCAGAGCACAAGTATCTCAAACACTCAGAGGACTGAAGGAAGAACTGAATGTTGTCACTGTGAAAATGAGGTTTTCTCTGGCATAGCAGGAGCGATGATGATAGGATGAAGAGCCGCAGAGATCTGAGTCTCTGGTTCTGCTTCTGCTCAAATTGTGGTGATTCCTGAGGTCACTCTTGCAACCACCCTTTTTTTATCTAGTGTGTCTTTCACCCAGGATAACAGCAGTAGTCAGCCTCTAGTTGTGCAACGTCATTTAAAAGAAACATTGATTGAAAAAAGATTAACGTCACCTTAATTTAGAGACAACGGCATAGACACGTGAGTTAACTGTATTCTTTCTTTACAGTTAGTAAGCAGAATTAGACACTTCTAGATCTCAGGCCTGAAATATTTAAGATTTTTACCAGATGATTATTCAATTTTAGAAGTACCTGTTCGTCACGAATAATCCTATGAGGAGCACAGGTTGATTAACTCAGATGTGGATATCAGCCTAGCAGACAAAGTTAACAGAGATGAAAACACATTTTACATTGCGTCTATTCCAGCAGTACCTGAGTGCACCTGTTCTGCAGGTACATAAATAAGAGTGCAATATCTATGTCTATTCCTATTTAAAGCATGTCTGAGAAACTATCAGTCAGTGAGACATTAGTAATGAGATTTATAAATATTTAACATAAATTCTACTAATTTACTATCTAGAGAAGTCTTGAAAATAAGATCCAGACTTTGCTTTCTGCTGCACCATTCATTCTCTTGAGCTGGGTAGATTTATACCAGTTACAGATTAAGATCAAAATATAAGCCTAACATCTTTAAATGCTTTAAGTATTTATCCAAGGCTGTTTCAATTTGCCTTCTGTATTTAGCTGTGAGTCAGAGGAAGCTTTAAGTAGCAATTATTTGCCAACTTAAGCTTTCACTGCACATTGGGAATCCAATCAGACTTTTTCATTCTTTTAATTGTTATTTGTTAGAGAATGAAAGAAAATGTCTAGTTTATCTCTGTAAAATAAAGGCTGACATAGTGCTTTGAGTAAAAATGTCCCATTGACATGCTTGCCAGAAGTTGAAGAGGCATGGAGAGGCACTTCTCAACTTCAAAGGACTGCACAAACATTGGCTGCTGAATACTTCACCACCCACTGCTCATATTTGATGATGGAAGTTGTAGTGTCTAGGGGGCAGTGTCACCGATAGCTTTATCAAGACATGAGCTGAGCTCTTCACTTTCCCTGACTCCTGAGGGTGCTAGAAAAACTGCTGCAGTGTTATGGTTCTCGTGGACTCTGGTCTAAAAAAAAATTGATGAATTTAAACAACACCATACATTTAAGTTTCAAGGTGCAGAAGTTCACATTTTCTTAAAGTATTAATTTTGAATTCATTGTTTTTTGATCCAAATGTAAATAGTTGGTGATATATAATTTGTGGATCCAATATCGGTCAAGGTAAATATAAGTTCATTCCCTTGTGTGCAGTTAGTTACACAGACTTTGCCCACATTAGCTAGTGGACTGGCTGGAAAAGCTTTAGTTTCCATTTGACCTTTTGTTAAATTCTATGTTTTGACATGTAGTCGAAGACTTCAGAGGAGGCCTTACAGCTCTCTACAGCTACCTGAAAAGAGGTTGTGGTGAGGTGGGGTTTGGCCTCTTCTCCTGTTTACCCAGTGGTAGACTAAAGAGAATGGCCTCAAGTTGCATCAATGGAGATTTGGGTTGGATGTTAGGAAAAATTTATCCTCCAAAAGAGTGGTTAGGCACTGGAACAGGCTGCACAGGGAAGTCAACATCCCTTGAGGAGGAGTTCAAGAAATGTTTAGATGTTGCATTAAGAGCCATGGTTTAGTGGGTAAATATTGATGGTAGGTGAACAGTTGGACTGGATGATCTTGCAAGTCTTTTCCAGCCTTGGTGATGCTGTCATTCAGTGGTTCTGTGAAGAGACCAGCATCCCCAGATACAAATCTCCAGATACAAAAAAAGACCTCGGGTGAAACTATTTTTCTGAGACATAATTGACACTGAGTAACTGCAGAAGAATTTGAGGGTGTCTGATTGTGTCATTTTTATTTTATCAGCAATGAATTAGGAAACAAGTGTGTGTCAAGTTTGGAAAGTAAAAAAAAAAAAGTATATAGATGGAAAACATGAGTTTATCAGCACACTGGTACTGAGATGACATTTCAGGGTTGAGGAAGAAAGTTGGGACAAGAGGTCATTTTTTTTCTTTATAGTTACTTAACTGCTAGCATTATGCCTCCAGATACTGTCTTGAATAGTGGTATCATTTGTGGGCACTCAGAGTAGGAAATCAGTAGGCTCTCCCTTCCTCCCCTGAGAAACTTCTCTGTACCTTGTCCTTCAGACCAGCTGGATCCTAACATAACGTCAACAGTGGTCCTTAGAAACCTGCTATCTCATTGACTTTTGCGTGTGTGTTACCTGAGAAGCTTGTTAGTTATCGTTAGTCTTGGTAGTCATTTCAAAGACTGGATTAGCAGCTCTACAGTATGGTCAGTCATAAGACAAGGCCAAATTTTGCAGCCTGAGCTCAGTTTATTAAAGTAACTGCCACAGCAGTCAACTCTGATTATGTGATTAAGCATTTCACAGTAAAGTATCTATTAAAATGTTTTTCACCAGTACTTATCTATTTGAGGACAATGTGAAACAAAACTCACTTAAATCATTAGCACATAGATATTGGAGACCATGAGAGTCATAGAGCATGGTTTCCATAGCAGTGTTTGAAGGGCAAAAGATGTTTTTTCATTAGAAAGATACATGTGAAGAAAAAATAATAATTTTAAAAGCGTATTTTAAAAATAATGAAATTATGTTGTTGCTTATATTTTTTAAGACTGGATGATCTGCTGAAGTAGGTGTGACACTGGAAGGGTGAATGAATCCAATTGAATCTGTTAGATGGTCTTTGGAGGTTGTACCCATGATCAGCTCAGATCTGGATCTGAGGAACTTGGTGTGGTTACTTAGGCTGGGATCACAGAGGATAAGAAATGTCATCTTATGAGGCTCTGCAGCCATCCTACTAGTTGGTAAATGATGAAATAAAAGACATATTGTTCAGCTTTTTCTCTTGTATCTTTAGTCAACCTAATTTTAAATTTAGGGCACAACTCTAAGAATAACCCCCAAATACAGAAAATTAGCAAAAATTTTAGCAATTACCTCTCAGTTTTTACATATGAATGTTATCTGTATGGTGGTATATTTTACAGTTTATTTCATTGTTGGCTTACTGCATCATATCAAGGGCATTTTGGTACCTTACATAGAAAATAGTTCATGGTGCCCTTAAACTGAAATCAATAGGACAATTCAATAAACACAAATGTCAAGAGGTACACCTTCGTTTCAGATCCAATCATGAATGCTGAGATTAAACTCACACTGAGAAGAGCAAGGAAGTGGCCTTTCCTGGCACCAGTAATTAGAATCTGGGATGGCCCAAAAAATCCTCTTTTTATTTTGAACCAGTCTGACAAACAGAGCGAGTAACAGAACTGAAAAAGACAGAGGGCTTGGCAAAAGTCTGTAAAATGGCAAAATCACTGAAACCATGGGTTATTATAAAACATGCTAAGAGGAAATACTCCCCCCAAGCAGGACATGTCAGTTGTATGGACATGGCTTAGAAAAGCAGTTACTTAAAGACTATGACTTATGAACCTCTGAAACGGAGGCAGCATAAGTGCCATAGGGGTGTAAGCACAGATGAGAAATGAATTAAGCACAAATGAGAAGGAGAAAACTGGAAAAGTCAGGGAAAGTTTCTGAGGTGGAAGAAGACATGCCCTAGGAAGACATGGAAAGCTGGGGTGAAGAGAAATTCTCCTATAGGCACAGACCTTGTCTATTATGTTTTATGGTATTTCAGGAATTAGGTTAGAGGACAAGGTTTTAGTTAGTAGTTTACAACAATTGTTCTTTTCATTAAGAAAGGAACATACACATATCTACATTTATATTTATTCCCAGAACTGCTTGCATACTGATGCTTGTACACGTGTGTACTTGCAAACATGTATATATATATAAAATAAATTATTTTAGTGTGCTTTTGTAGCGTGCCTTAAATCTTCTTCATTGAGACTGAAATGTTCATGAAAAAGAGAAGCTTATTAGGAACATCAGGAACAGTCTGCTGATTGTAGTCTAAATCTATGCTTTGGAACACAAATGCTATAGTTATGAGCACTTTTGTTAGGTCATATCTACTGAGGGATGAAAATACATATATATATATATATATATATATATGTACATATATATACATATGGAGATATGTATATATCTACATTAAAGACACAGACATTACTGATAATATAAAAAATTAACTCATTTATTTTTAAATTGATGATTTCAGTGGCATTGTTTCTTCCTTATCTCTCAAAACTTATTATTTCCACCATCTTATCTGAAATTGTATATAATAATGCTGCTACTATTTTTCTCATGACATGGCATTGGCATCCATATTGTTTTACAAAGCCGTAAGTGATCACTGAATGAAAACCATTATAAATATGAAGAACATTCTTTCTCTTTCATTATTATCAAATCAATCCTCTTTACTGCCCATTTCTACGCAGTGCACCTGCACGACAAATATTAAAAGTGTTTTGCAACAACACACATTTTCGTATTACTGAGATCTTGACACTGTTCACAGAATCATAGAATCACAGAATTATCAAGGTCGGAAAAGACCTAGATCATCATATCCCTCAATGCAACATCCAAACGTTTCTTGAACACCCCCATGGTCGGCAACTCCACTACCTCTGTGGGTACAGAACAGGACTGAGACAAACAGCACAGTTGCCTAGCTCATTATCTTAAATAAAAATAGTATCTTATACTATTGAACTTGCCATGTATTTTTGAAAACCTCAGATAAAACTTCTTCAAAATTTGCATCATCTTACTTATTTCTAGACCAGTAAGTTATTGGAAGTTGCCTTGTAGGCCATTTGTTTACCAAGAACTGGGAGACAATGTGCTACGCACAGCTAGAACTGGTAAATATTACAAAGTATTTGTGGACATGCATTTTGAATACGAATTAGGAAATTTCCATTACATATGCAATCCTCTTTTTTCATTTCCCATTATATACTCAGCAGTTTTCTTGAAGAAACAGAGTTTTATTAAAGCTCATACAAATGTTCATTTCCTCAGTCTACGATCCAACACAAGGAAATACTGATAAGGTTATCTCTTTCCTTTATTTGAGTTATTAATTTTTCTGAATATATTCAGAGCCATGGTGTACCCTTTAGAGTAGACAATGCAAAACTCAACATTAGAGGAGTAAAAAAAAAACATGCTTATTGTGCAATGCTGTGATAGGTCAGTTTTTGAACTTGAGAACTGCTGGTATTCACAGTTTCTTATAGCAATTATTCATTATCTCCAAAAGATAGCTTCACGTGCATTGAAACAGCTCAAGAATGATAATTTCTTACGGACATCCAATGAAATACTTTAACACAGAGGAAAATTTAAAAATTCAGCTTAATGTATTAGGACAATAGAAATGAATTGTTATGACAGGTGAAGAAAATTATTTCAAAATCAAAAGAGTAGAGGTTTAGACTGGATATAAGAAAAAAGTTTTCTACACTAATGGTAGTGATGCACTGGCACAGATTGCCCAAAGAGGCAGTGGTGCCCCATCTCTTCAGACAGCCAAGGTCAGGCTGGATGGTGAGCTCTGATGGAGCTGTGGGTGCCCCTGTTTATGGCAGGGGGTTGGACCAGATGGCCTTTCCTTCCATCTCCAATGACTCTACAATTTGTATGACCTCATATCATCTTACATCAATACCCGATTCAGGTGTGACTTTTTTCCCTACTTTTTCAAAATGTTAATTGAGGAGTTTATTCTGTAGAAATGTATTTGATGTTATGTTATATAGTAATAAAACCCACCACCCTGATCTGGTGGGTGGCAAATTAGATGATCCTTATGGTCACTTCCAAGCCAAGTATTCTGTGATTCTATGATTGTCTCCAGGAAATAAATGCATAGAAAAAAAATATCAGGGTCAGATGCTTTTCAAACATTAAACTCAGTGAGCAAGAATAATTGAAATATTAAGCACATAGAAGTGTGCTACTGTATGTGGACATGTTCAATACATTTGCCTAAGACATTGATTTACGATTTCTTTTGTTTTAGAGTCTCTGACGGGGCTGCTGGGACATCCAATATGTTCATTTTCGGGAGGAGAGTTCAATGAATGTTAACCATATAGTCAAATCCCACTAAATGAAAACTCAAATGGGAAAATCACAGGCATATTTGTTAAGAAAATCATAAATGTACAGTTGCTCAGTGGAGAGGTCAAAAGAATTTTCCTCACTAGTATTGATCAACTGTTCCTTTATAGAAACTTCTCATTCCCAAACATCTATGATTGTCAAAAGGAATTCCCATTGGGAATCAACAGTGCATATATACTTCTGCTTTGTATGGTTTACTAAAGTGTCTCTCGCTTGTTTTCTTTTGTTTCATTTTATGTAAATAAATATATGCGCTTGTATACAAATTATATACATATATACTTGCATTTTAGATATCATTTTTATACACATAAAAATATCTGTGAGCATGTTCATATTGATTGTTCCAGACCAGACCTTTGTAAATACCAGTGTTGAGAGGCCTCACTGGAAATACTGGGGGACAAAAGAGCATAAAGTTTAAATAATTCTCCTGCTCTTTCAGGGGTTTCATCATTCCAGTTCCAGACTTATTGATTATGTAGCTTAAGGGAAGCTCATCCTAACACTTTCAGTAATTTTGGATATTTGGGGGCAAGTTTCATACTGTTGCATACTGTTTGTCAAATGGCACTAAGGCTATTGAATAAAGCAGCTAAAACCTCATTTTTAGTCAAAATGAGGATCTGGTTGGTCACAGCTGTGTGTTTGCATTATTTCTAATGCACACTAAGGTAACAATTTGGCCTCCTGTGATCTGTAGTCACGTTTTTTTTTCAGGTGGTGTAACTGATTCTCATAAGGCCTTTGTATAGCAAGTCGGGTTTTATTGTTTAAACAAACAGCTTCGGTCAGCTGAGCTTACGCTGAGGTATCCCCTTTCAAAAGAGCTTTTCTGCTATCCCCTCTGCTCAATACTTTCTGCATCTTATTCAAAATACTCTGAGACTTGCTTGCTGATTTTGTGCTTTTGCTTTGGTGATGGAGATCATCCAGCGTAATTGAAACTTCCAAGAAGCAGAGAGAAGCAGCGTTGTTTCTAAAACTAAATGGATGGAAAACGAGGGGGGGAAGAAAAGAGAGAGAGAGAGACCTGCAGGATGCCTCTCCCAAAGAACCCTTGAGGAGAGATAGCTGGAAATGATCATCCATTTAAAAAAAGATACAATGTTCTTTCGCATGCAAATTACCGAAGATCCAACTCCCATAGTTCATATCCCAATAGGAAGAAATACAGCAGAGCTGACAGATGTCATCAGTTGACTTTAATAACTGCATAAAAATTCACAACGTAAGTCTTTTATCTCCAAACCCTGCATGTTTTAAAAAAAAAAAGGAAAAAAAATTGTGCCAGTGGTTATAGGCTGCTACTTTGACTGCTGAGCCTTTGTAACCTGCAATTCCATGGATAAACAGTTCCAAATTATGTGCCTTGTTAGACTTACTCAACAATATCAATAATTGTGATATAAAATGGGAGAGAGATAGGTTTTTAAAATAAAACTAGGAAAGAACCCAAAAATGAATCTTGTGCGTGCGTGTTCCTTTATGATCCAATGTGCAACATTTTTATAGGCTGTATGTCTGAGAGGAGGTATATATAATGATGTTTAATGTGTAGTTGAGAGAAAAATTATTACAGTTTTATGTATAGCGAAGCCATATAACAAAAGAGCGGTAGCTAGTGTTTGCCCTTATATGAGATGCAGCCATATAATAGAGAGCCTTAAAGCTAGGGTTTACTGTACTTTGGGAATTAATCACATAAACTATAAATTGGGTTCAACAGGCTGGCTGGGTAAATAGGCGCAGCTAATGAGGACACTATGAGATCTTATAAGAGCGCTGACTGCCCCAGGACAAAAGTGCCGAGCTGCACCTGATGGAAAACTAGAAGACATCAAAGCATAAAGGATTAGTGCTCTCACAGTGTTGAGAAATGGCCAGGGGGAGATTCACCAACTTATTACCCACATCCAAGCTAATCCTGTTATCTGCAAAATATGACTGTGTTCAGGAACTGCCACCACCGAAACTTGCAGGAGACTAATTCTGTGTTTACATGGACAAAAGTGTGGGGAATTTTCATCTGGGCAAAGAATATAAGAAATGAGTATTTTTAAGGGTTTCCTTTGTATCAAATGCACGAAGAAGGGAAAACGTAAGTTTAGGTCTTTAATGTTTGTCTGCATCCCATACAGGCATCCTACAGGAGAGAATGCTTTCTCTAAGAGTACAGGGCAAAAGTCACATAGAATTTATTTTCTCTTGTTTAGTTGGAATGTAGTTGCACTTTCCTAAAAGAAAAACAAAACACATCGAATGTAACTTTGAAGATAAGAGGGACTGATGGTCCCCTAGTACTCCTGCCCAGGAAACCTTTTGTGTCTGCCTGATGTTTTGTCCGCTCAACAGAAGGTGAAAAATATCCCAGGGTCCTTCCCAGCACACCACAAAATAGAATTCATTACTCAGTCTAAGGTATGTGAATAGGCTTACATTCTTTGAAAAAAAAAAAGGTTTGTAATTACCAATGCTAGAACTCAAATATTACTTATTTTCTGTTTTATACCAAATATCCATTTGGCACAGCCAGCATCTATGGCAAATAACAGACTTCGTATTTTTACTTTGAATACACTGAAATATGCCCACATTGTACCTCTTGGAGCAGATCATCCCAGACATTAGGGACAATGTCTCCATATATTTAATCTAAACAATGAATTTGCTCCTGCCTTTCAGTCAGTCTTAAGTGCCAGGGATGGTTGCCTTCAGGGCAGAGTTTAGGCATAATTACCCAGGCAAGCCTGTGGCTAAATATTTATATGGCATTAAGGATCTTGGAGACAAGGATTTGTCTAGCTATTTAAGGGAAATGATTGATTCTGTAGGTTTTAATTTTTTGGGATGTACGAATGTCACATTGCTAGCTGATAGGAAAGCATCATCATAAGCATGGCATTGTCTATAATCTTCCCTTGGCTTTCTAAGTCTTCCTTCTTTTTGACGGCACCATACCCGAGACAGGACAATACTACAAGCAGTGTTCTCCCATAAACAGTGGAATATAAGCTTCCTTGTGATGAATCAAACTACTGTGACTTACCTATCAGATTTTTCCCATTTTCCCCAGTTTATTCAATTCCAATAGATCCATGCAGTTTTTCAGTTTACTAAAGTATGTTTTGCAGTTTATCAAACTTTCTCAGAAATTGGAAGATACCTTATAGCCACAACCTTAGCTGGGAGTTCAGACAGCAGAGCCTTTAAGAAGGAATGAAAGAACAGAGTCAGCTGAGATAAAACCAGATCGGAAGGGTAGCCAGAATAACAAATTAGAAAATGGGAGAATAATAAGGGACAGATTTACATCCATTAAAAAATAATGTAGTTACACAGAACCCTGATAATTATATATTTCTTAGTGCTTACTGAAATCATAAAGAAGAAACTGAAGAAAATGGAGTACACTAAAATATGAAGAAAAACAAAACCTCATCCCTGCCTGGAAGCTGAAGGTACTGGCACAGTAATCGTAAAAATTATTTTCTTTTTATTTTAGATTTCTACTGATCAAATGGGAAGGAAAATGAATAATATTTACAAACAATTTGTCTTTTGCTTTTGATTTGACATTCTAACACAGAACAAAAGCCTTGGAAAACGTACCATCAGCTAAAGAAAAGTATTACATTTGAAGCCGTGATTTATACAATTGCCTGGTTTAAACTAAGATTGATGAGTGTTAAGAAAAAGTTTTACATTTTTATATATTCCCTGGTGTCAAATATTTGGCATGTTTTCTTAAAGTTCCATCTGTACCTATCATTTTCTTCTGATTTTTCTTTATTTTATTTTGCAGGAGTCTTCTTCTTTCCCTACTCATACCAACTTCATGGAGAATAATGCTGATATGCCCTACCATTGGATGTTTCTGAATATATAGGTTGCCTGTTGGCAAATCAGTTTGTGTTAAGAATTTGTTTTAAACATTTGTATCTTAAACCTTAAATACTTCTAAAAAAATTTAATTCACAACACATGGATCTCAGCATTGACTGAGATTCAACCAGAATGAAGACTTACAGCATCAAGTCCCTGATGATCCCAGAGCTGATATAGTTATTCTTGTTCTAGTAAATTTGTAGGCACATTTTTAGCTTTTGCAAGGAGTTTTCCTAGCAGATGAAAAAGTAAAACTGCAAGCAAATTGCTTCTGCAATTCAGACTAGATGTTAGGAAGAAATTCTCTGCTGTGATGGTGGTGAGACACTGGAACAGGTTGCCCAGTGAGGCTGTGGATGCCCCCTCCCTGGAAGTAGTCAAGGCCAGGCTGGATGGGGCTGTGAGCAACCTGGGCTCAAGGGAGGTGTCCCTGCCTACAGTGGGGGGTTGGAATGGAATGATCTTAAAGGTTCCTTGCAACCCAAATCATTCTATGATTCCATGACTTCCTTATGCTTGGCCCACACAAGAGAACACTGAAAAACACTGAAAAGTCTATATTCATTAGATTGGCAGTTTATTGTGGGTTTTGTTTGTTTGTTTTTGTTTTCCTCTGTAGTTCAAGACGGACCCCTAAAAGTGTAAATAATGGAATGCTCATAGCTTTTGCTTCTTGGTTTTCCATAAAATCCTTTTAGAATAGGAAGAAGACTGAAGTCTACAAAGTACCTTATTTCAGCTTACAAAACAGTTTTCTTTCCCAGAGCTATGGAAAATGTCAATACAAAAAACTTCAAACTAGCAAAAAAATTCTTTCTTTGTAGCTCAAGAACTACCATGCCTTTACTTTCTTTGTATCAGTGTTTAAACTCTTGAGAAGAATTTTTGCCCACAGAAGAAATAAACCATTTATCTTCAGCGTGTGTATTTGAGGGATGAGAAATGTCATGACAGTACTTATCACAATTAACTGTATATTTACAGATAGATATCTGCATTTGAGTCAATCAATATAGTCCTCTGGATCTGTTAGCTTGTGACTTGTAATATCATAAATAGATCACTTAAATGGAGAACTTCATAAAGATCTTTGAAGATAGAATAAATGAATTCAATTTTTTCTGTCTGTCTCTTTCTTTTCCAGAAAATGAACGCATACACTTTATCTTTTGTTTTTATATCTCATTATATTTTCTTTCATGCTCATCAAGCAAAGTAGTATTTTCCAAGGTACATTTCAAATCCTAGGACAGAAAGAGGACCTGAAAAGGCCTGAGGTGAGACATGCCTTTTGAGTCATCAGCGTATTCAGGGCCTGCTTACAGCCATGTTTGCCTGGAAAGCACTAATTAGGTCAGATATACTTGTCTAGAATACAGAAAACTTAAATCATTAACTTTTTAAATAAGTGCATACATTTAGAATAGAATACCTTGCATGAAAGTAATGCCTCCTATTTTATAACATTTGCCCACAGTGTCAGAAGTGGATGTTGGTGGTATGGCAGTATGGATCAAACCTTCACTCCAATATCCCATTTCATTTTGTTGCTGTGTGACAGACATCAGTAAAGAGGAGCAGTCTGACAGAATGGCACCTGACATGGAGATATGGTTAAGAAAAGGTGTGGAATTGAATTCCTCTATGCTGAAAAAAAATCACCTCTTGATGTTTGTTGACTCTTGCTGAATGTTTATTGAGATGAAACAGTGGGTGTGAGCACTGTAAAGGCGGGGGGGTGAGCTTCAGCAGTGGTGACCATTGCAGTGGGCCATTTCTACCAGTGCAGATTTCTATGGGCATGACTTTTAGGCTCCTACTGATCACAGTTGGCTGTGTTGAAAAAACAATGTTTTGTAGCTGAGAATTTTCTCTATTGGACAGCACTGTTGTTGTCTTTTCATCTGTTGTAGTTTCCAAGGAAATAAATAGGAAGCATTACTTTCAGAACAGTCAACACATATCTTTGGTAAATATCTTTCCAGTGTAGTGCTTTCATTTAATTTCCTAGAGACAAATTTAGGTCTTGCACATATGCAGACTACTTTTATACAGTGTTCAGACGAAAAGCGTGGATTCCGAAATCATACTAATTTCATTTAATCTCATTTTAACTCACAGGTTTACAGAAAAATGAACAGACAAAAATTTCTTTGGGAACAGTGTAAACTTGGAGAAACTCTAAGTAAAAAATCCCACTGGTAGTAACTGAATGTAAATTTGGATCAAGAAAGTCTCAAGTGATAACACATATTGGGAAACCAAAACTGATGAATATGTGAAATCAATCACTTTTGGTAGCATTGAAAAGGTAAACAGACAGAACTTCTTTCCCTTTTAGATTCAATTAGCTTCTTCATTGATTTCAATGGGTCTTGTAAGATTTGCTTTGCTTTTGATACCGTGCTCATTCAATCCCACTGCCACTGACTGGCACAAATGGACAGATCCATATAACTTCCTAAATTGTGAATCTTAAACCAGTTTATGCATCCACCTATATTTACTCCCATACAATTGAACTGCCTTGTTTTGAGAAGCAGTTGTCCACAGAGACAGGTCTATGCCCTCACATTATTTTTAGAGCTTAGGTAGGCCTCCTTGTCCCCCAGGGAACTCATTTCTGTGCACACTGAACAGAAGGCACTGAGAAGACTTGGCAAAGAGAAATTTGGTGTAGAACTCGGTCATCTTCAGCTCTACCTAAATTAGGCTGTAGTCCAAAAGCCCTTAAGCTGAAGACAGTGACAGTTTGCTCTTTTTCAGACTAATCCTAAACAATTTTAAATGCTACACCAAAACTTTAAGGTTACTTCAGTTGCCCATACATATCTGGAAATGTCTACTGTAGAGTTTATAGTCTAGATTTATGCAGGACAATGTCATTTACTCAAGATTGTTTGGATGTTACTTGAAAAACTGAGCACAGCCACACTGCAATCTTTCAGCGGGAATATTATGTGAAAGTCATACTGTGTCCCTTTTAAAGAAGAGATTAAAAGTCACTGAGCATAAGAGAAGTGTGAAGCCTTCTATGTTCCTGTTTCCAAGACGATATTGATTTAATGGTTCTTGAAGGTTCAAAGTGGAAGTGAAGTTTGTTTGGGGGACTTTGGTCTGAATTGTCATCTCTTCCTGCCTCAGTACCAGCCTGAGTCTGCCTTCCTCTAAACTCTTTTGCTATATCTAGCCCAAACCATTTTGTACCTTTGTCTTCTCCCAGACTCAGAAATAAAAAGTTCTGCTTAGCCTGATAATAAAAGTACTCACAGTCTGAAAGACATGGGCTTAATCCAGCTGATGATGCTTAGGATCTTAAACTCCAGTGCCTCACTTTACCTTTGCAGGAATGGGAGATAACAATGTTTTCATTCTGTATGGGGATTTAGATAAACTGCATCCCAAAATACCCAAAATTTCATACTGATTCCTTACACTTTTGGCAGAAATGGGTCAGACTGGATTGCCCTGTAAATATCCTCTGCCAATAAAAAGGAAGCATCACCACCAGGCAGACCAGATATCTCTTTTCAGAAGTGGTACAAAAATTTTAAGTGGTTATTTAAGACTTGCTGAAGCACCTCAGGCTAAATGTCTAAAATAGTGACAATGTTCAGACTTAAACCAGGTGACTGTAAACCACCCTTTGGCATTCATGGGCATGAGTTTCATAAAAGAGAAAAGCAGAGTTTGTGCTGAAGTCCACTCCAGCTCTTCATTAATCTGTTCCTCATTTCTCCCTTTTAAAATGTGAGCACTGACACAGGGGTTGGGAGAGTACATCTACTGAGGATAATGAAGAGCCCTTACAATGCAGACGGTGATGGTTATCGTCGAAGGACTTAGAAAAGGAGTGGCCTCATTAAATTGCTGAACAAACTTACTCCTGACAGGGCTGTGAGATCAAACCCTTAAGCCAAGATATTGCAGAAGTCTTGGCAAGCAAATCAGATATGTTGTGTCTCAGAAATGATCCTGTTCTGCGATGGGCAGGGCTTCTCCTCACAGCACTGAAAAGCTTTTGTTAATTGAAGCACAGATATTTGAGGCTTCTCTGAATTCTGCTAGAGACACTCAGGTAGCAAGAAGATGCCTTTTTTCCCAGTCCAGGCTCAGGGCAGTGCTTTCTTTACTGTCCCCTGTACACTGAGCTTCCCAAAGCAGTATGTGTAGAGCTGTGTGTACCTAGGGACCATGAGACAATTCAGGCAGACAAAAAGGGGATTTAAACACAGCGAGAATATAGGCTCAGGAATGTTCCCGAGGAAATGTTGCCGTCTTACTCTTAAAACGATACGTAACCCTGAACTGTCACTGTTTGCATAGTGCTGTGTACATGCTTTTAATGAGTATTGAAGCCAGAAGGCTTTCCTATTATATTTGCATAGTTGGCATTACCTTTCCGTGGTTCTAGGTGAAGTGCTAGTACAATACCCACAATTCCTGCAGCTCCCCTACCCGCTGCAGCTTCAGCTATAGTAGCTGACAATGTAATACTCATTCAGCAGCTGATTATAATTAAAAATATCAGAATAATTAAAGTCCTCAGCTTGACAAGCAGAGCCATAACTTTGCCTTCAGACATTCCTCTCTAATTAGTTAATTAATCCTAATGCAAATTATAAGCAATAATTAGTCAGCCAAGCTTGACATAAAAGTCTGCTGACTTAGAGCTGAAAGGCTTTTCTGGTTGTTGGTTTGTAGCTTCTTAAGGTGCTTTTTGTCCACTAGTTTCTGTGTCTCCGGTCCTGTTAACTTGATGCTGATATATAGATATGCAAATCAGTGTGCAGAGTGAAAAATAAAACACAGCTATAAAAATATTTGTTACCATAGTCACTACTTTATTTGCTTAATTTGATTGTTGGGAT
Source organism: Coturnix japonica (assembly GCF_054131305.1). Taxonomy (NCBI): domain Eukaryota; kingdom Metazoa; phylum Chordata; class Aves; order Galliformes; family Phasianidae; genus Coturnix; species Coturnix japonica. The sequence goes on from NC_140665.1 coordinate 101,902,454, forward strand.
GTGTAGAAAATATAAATATGGATTATCACATATATATTCTAATATGATATAGAATAATGTTTATATACACATACATACAGTTAAGAACATTCATTGTCCCAAGTTTAGCTGAATATCTCTGGCATACATGGACTGAGTTGTTCTGGACAATGAAATAAAGTAAAATCCAGTGTGGTTCTAAGATGAAGCCAGACTCTGATCTCCCATATCATAAATAACATCAAATTCTTTTGTACCAGGACAACTGCTATCAGATTCACGTTTTTCCATAGGTTTTTAACAGACCAAGACCCTGTTAAAGTGAGGTAATTTGAATTATCATCAGAGAAATCAAAAGTGTGAATATTGCATTTCACACAGGAATGCAGCTAATATCGGTGTGTTTCATACCACAAAGCCACAGCACTGCGAGAACACAGAAATACTCAGAACTGACTTAAAATATTTGTGGCTATTTAGACATTTATTTTTTTACAGTGCTTAACATACTGGAAAGCAAAGATGAAGAAATTATTCAGAATCCATTAATACTTTGTGCTGTGATCCCTTTTCCAAGAGAATGATAATAAATTCAACTCCTATACTATACTATTATTATCATTATTATATTTACAATTATTTTACATAGAGAGAGATTAAATGTCATGGGGAAATTCTTAATAGAGAGAGTGGTGAGATGCTGGAACAGCTGCCCAGAGAGGCTGTGGATGCCCCATTCATCCCTGGAGATGATCAGGGCCAGACTGGATGGGGCCCTGGGCACCCTGGGCTGGTATTAAATGTGGAGGTTGGTGGCCCTGCCTGCTACATTCCTTGTGCTACTAGCATAGTACTGAGAGTAGGAATAAGGAAGATATCACTGGTTTAGATTCAGCAAAACCGTAGTCAAGACCCACTCTTGTTTATTAATCCTTTTGCATTTCATCTTACTGGACTTTAACTGTCTGAGATGTGGAGATTAAGACTGCAAGAGATGTCTTCTAGAGTTAGAAAGGGAAAGAGAGTCATACTGTAGCCTGGCCAGAATCACCCCTGGGGTTACTGATCCTTTTTCACTGTCTACAGAGGAAAGATAAAGTGATGATAGCCCTGAATTAAACCTCTCAGTTAAGTGCCTAAAGTTGGGCGAGAAAGTCTGAGCCTCATTAAACAGCTTTAGTGATCCAAAATGTGTGATGATGTTATGTATTTATAGTGTTCCCTTACTGTGGCTCTAGATGCTTTGTAGAGGGATTGAAATAGAATGAGAAGTACAATTCAGTAAAGCACACAGATGATCTAAGAAAAGCCCTTTTTAGGCAATTGCATCTTTGAATTTACAGGCTCTGTATAATCTGGGAATGAACACGTAGAATTTTTATGCACTTTAGAAAGATGTGTAATCCTGGAATGGCAGAGTTAGCTTATGACTGTGTTGTTTTCAAAAGGCAAATACTGGGGTACGCAGCAAATCTCAGCAAGGTAAAATTTCGATATGTAGAAGAAAGAATCATAGAATAATAGAATCAGAATGGTTTGGGGTGGAAGGGACTTTTATTATCATCCAGTTCCAACCCCCTGCCATAGGCAGGGACACCTCTCTCTAGACCACATTGCTCAGGTGTTTTGGATAAGGGTGGTGAGGCACTGGCGCAGGTTGCACAGAGAGGTGATGGTGCTCCATCCCTGCAGCCAAGGTCAGGCTGGATGGGCTCTGAGTGCTGATGGAGCTGTGGGTGTCCCTGTTCAGTGCAGGGACTGGGGCAGATGGCCTTGAAGGGTCCCTTCCAACTCAAATCATTCTATGATTCTACAAATAAGAGAAGCATTTCTGGATGCTACTGAAATGCTCCTTTGGATCTTATTCTACTTTTCCATTGGAAGTTAGAATGTTAATCTTCTGACCCTAGTAATAAAATGCCTAACAGTAGATGGGTAGGCAGCCTGAATCATCCACTGACAATTGCTGCTCTAGTCTCTTCCCAGTTCTACATTCAAGTCTTCCGTCAGGACTCAAAAATGTTCAGTGTATTCATGAAAGGAATTTCCAAACCTCACAAAAACTGAAGGATAATAATCCACATTTGCATTTTTGGTGTTCAGAAATTTGGCTTTCAATATACAGCATTTTATATTGGTGAATTATTTTTCCACTGGTGAGAACTGCAGCAATTTCGGGTGCTGATGAGAAGTAGTAGGAAATTAATATGAGATGAGAAACGTGGGTAGATTTATTTTTTTTTCCAGCATGCCAGTGTGTGAGTGGGAGTTACTCTATCGTATCAAAGGGAGAATACATTAAGCATTTTGGAATGCACAACCCATGAGAGACAGTTAATCCTGTTTTTGACAATCACCAATGTAGTACGTACAAATGAGAGGAAGCATTATGCATGCTTTTCCTCATTTTACATACAGCACAATATGTTATTTTCCAGCTAATTCACATCTTCATTAAGTAAAACTGCTCTAACAGTTGCATATTGTAAATCGGGGAAAAAATAAGAATTAATCAAGGATAAACAAAGATTTTATTCATATAATTAAATTATTAAGCTGCAAATTTTCTAATGAAAATGTGAGATAAAGATATGCAGCACTCAGGCTTAGATGACCTCCACTGACCAAGTTATGGTGGCTATAGAGGTAAAGGATGCTTGCTGGTAAACCCAGCCAGTGTAAATCTCAGCTCCTTTTGAGAAAAATAGCCTCTCTCACACACATTAAGTCTGAATTCTAGTTCAGTGCTGCTTATCTCCTTTATCTTTCTATCCTTCATGCCAGTGCTGGGTGTTCATGCAACCCAAACTTGCTTTCTTAGGAGAGCTGGTCTATACCTCTGCTCATGTCCAACAACATTCTTGCATGATAATTGTCAAAACCAAGTCTAGCTCTTCTTGGAGGCTGCCATTTGCAAAGAATCAAATACAACACTGCCATGTGATTTATGGTGCTCCAGACTTGCTCTAAACCACTATGGGAAATGAGTTTGTACCTTGACCAAGCACAACATGCTGTAACCTCTCTCAGTAATGCTAACTTCAAGTCAGAACAGCTGCAGGTACCTCCAAGGAAAGGAAACCGTAACACAGAATTTCTTCTCTATGCTAGAGTGTCATTTTAACCATTTACCCTTTGTTTAACAAGCAAATTAAATCTGTCAAAGTAAATATGTTTCGATATTTAAAACAACTGCAGTTATTTCAGGTTAATTATTGTCAAGATTGGTACAAGATAGAGCCAGGTATTTACTAAACATTAGCTAGAGAAATGTTTAACAGTAGGCTTCTCCAATAAAAAGGAAATACTGCTTTTTCTTTTAATGACTAAATACTAAATACGTCTTCATAAGCCACTGACTAAACAATCACACTATTGTGCTATTGATACTGGAACACTCTGGAAAACAAATTGCTTTCTCTAAGAGTGAATACTGCAGATTGTTTTTTAAATGTAGCCATATAGATAAAATTTGACTTGTTTTTCAGTAGATACCGATAATGGAATTAATTGTGGTTATTTTTAATGGCTTGTTAGTATCTCATCTAAGTCAGTTGTCAAGTTTCCCTCTGTGGTGAGGTATTGCAATGACCCATACTTTGATGATGCCCATCTTACTCCATTAACTGACAAGAAAGCTGAGTGTCATCCTAGTTTCCACTGTTTCTGTAGTGGTTGTGCTACACCAGGGAAGAAAAGAACTGAAATCAAAGAACTGTTTCAGTGGTTATAGCAAAACAACATATGAATACGTGCTCTAGATAACAACATCTTGAAAGTGAATAGAGAGCAAAAATTGTCTCCAAAGAGTGACATCATTGACTGTATTTAGAATAACTAGATAAGTTTTTTGAGCTTAGGAGGATGTTATCTTGCATGTAGAAACCTTTTTTGCCTGTCTATAGAACTTGATACACAAAACTTGTAATTCTAGAAAGAGTTTTGGATGTTAATGGAAAAGTGACAATGCAAACAAACCGTTTCATGTTCAGTATTTACATTGCAATCATAGATATCTGGGATCTCTGTAACAGTTTCAAAGCATCAGATTTAAACTTGGAAAGACTGAGTTAAACCAAAAGCCAAATTCCAACTTTTTTTTAAGATTCTGGTTTAATTATGCCAATAAGAGATAAGACTAATGATTCACACTTTCATTAAGGTTCTAAATATTCCATATGCTGTGTTAAAACAACACTCTGGTATCAGAAATAAAGACATGCTGCTAAAATCTAGCGTAGACTGAGAGTCATATTGGAAAATCCCAATGTATTTCAAAGCAAGCTCCAGCTTTCTTAAATTAAAGGCACATATTCAGTAATTATTCCATCTCCAGCTATCATGTTTTCTATAATTTGGATAGAATTCCAGAGTTCTCTATTGTTCCATGGAAGGCCGTATGGTTTGATTATGACCAACAGCCAAAACTGGGATATAACTGTTATTTGATCTAAGCTAATGTCATCAGCACTTTTCAACCCTCATGACAAAGAAAATGCTTGAGCATTAGTTAGGTATTGGACTAAGCAGCTACCTGAAAACGCAGCCTGGAGATTAGCATTCCTATAAAAGCTACCTGAAACTGCTGCAAAAAAAAAACCCACAAAGCAACACTTATTATTTGGTATCCTCAGTGACTGCTGAGGTAATGCAGATACACTGCATTACTTTACCATTTTTCTCCTGTGGAGTACAGAACTCTAAATTCCAAGCACCTGAGTCATGGAAAAGATCTGATCTCCAGAATCCACCTGTCCAGGGAAGAAAATGCTATTCCTCTAATTTATACAAGATTCATTTTTAATTTTAGAAATCTTCAGATGAAACGTTAAACTTGGAGGTCATTTTCTGGTCTCACTTCATGGTAAAAATTGAAAATATATTCACCTCAACCAAATTAGCTACACCTTGAAAATGCCTATTCATCTCCACTCACTAAAACCCAAACCAAGGTCACTAACTCAGATGTGAATGATTGCATGGTCAGCCCTTTTAAGCATTTAAACCTAAGTGAGGTGCAACCATCCCAAATACATTACTAGGATTAACCTGACCCAACTTTGGTCACCTAAAACATAGTCAAACAAAGTCCATTCACAGCCTATTTATCTCATTCCACAGCCGGCACCTGGCAGATGTGAATTGCCTTATAAGGATACAGTACTTCTCAGTTATTTGTCCAGCTAGCCTAGATCATTGATTTCAACTCATCCCTATTTGTAAATTAGATTTTATAAATTCCACTCCAGATATCAAAACCCAAGTTTTGATTTACTAGTTTACTTAGTTTACTTGTATTACGTTGACTCTGTATTAGTCTATGTGCTCTTCAAAAGTAGACATACCTATTCCTTTTTTTCTACTATTATTTATTTCTGTTGGAAGAACCAGCCCAATAGTTTCTATGTTATGACTGCAACATTCATAACTATGTCAGGAACCTTGGAACCAGTCCAGCGTGAATATCTATTTTCTGTGCGTGACTGAAGATAGCAGTTTCTATTTTAAAACTGAAATTAGAGCAGCTACTCCACATAGCCAGGCACCTAGGCTACAATAATATATCTGCTAAAACATTTGTTTCTCCTGCTAGGAGAAATCTTGCTCCCTTTTAGATGGTAAGTCAGACCTTGGGAAAAAAAAAAAAATAATAAAAAAATAAATAAATAAAAAATTGAAGTTCCTTAAATTGTGATTTAAAAAAGAAACAAAATGGAACCATAGGGAACAACTTTTAAAAAGTCCTTCAAAATATGAATGAATGCATATAGAGAAATAGTTTTCACAGAGTCACAGCTTTGCAGGGCTTAGAAGGAACCTCAAGAGCTCATCAAGTCCAACCCCCTGCTAATGGGTTGCACAGGTTGGCGACCAGACAGGTCTGTTATATCTCTATAGAAGGAGACTGCACCACCTCCCTGGGCAGCCTGTGCCAGTCTTTCATCACCCTTACTACAAAGTTTTTCCTCATGTTTCCACAGTACTTCCTGTGTTCAGGTTGTAGGCCTCCTTGTCCTATTGCTACACACCACCAAGAAGAGCCCAGCCTCATCCATTTGCCACCCACCTCCCTTTAGATATGCATGAACATTGGTCAGATCTCAGTCTTCTTTTCCCCAGGCTGAACAGACCCAAGTTACTCACCCTTTCGTTTTAATAACTCTGAAGGACTATAGTTAAACATAAAATATTATTTAATTATAAGCTTCCAAAAAATAGAAACTCAGCAAGTCTGAAATTGAGTATTCTGGGTTTACCAGGACATTCCATTCTTTGCTTGTATCTTTTGGGCAGATTAGGATGAATTGAAATGTTTCCATAGCACATTTCATACTCCAAAACTCAGCATTTTCAGAAGGCAGAAGTATTTGCACTGGACGTTTTCCAGACAGCTTTCTCTTGAATTTTTCAAGATGATTCTTTCATTCCTTAGGCTTCTGCAGAGAAACCCTCAGCACTGTGTCATTGTCCAAGCTGCACACAAGCCACCCTTCAATTCCAAACAATGTAACTTCAGTGCATTTCCTAATCTAGAGTTATGACTGTGCCCATGCAGTGTATACCTGTGGCTTTTTTGCAAATGAGTTTGGTTGCTCAGAAAAGCCCTAGAGCACTTTTGGAAGCTGTGAGCATTGCAATATACCTGCTTTTGCAGCCTTGCTCACTAACATAAGTCCACCGCACAGGTGGGAGCGTGAGACTAAGGAGCGTGGAATGCCATGAGCTTCCCTGATGTGTCGTAATTAAACACCTGTGCTGAATAGCTCTTTGCCGAGCCACTGTGAAAAGGCGTGCAGTGCTCAACAGTCCTGAACATTTTCCATCTCTCACTTGGGCAGGTGGTCTTGCGTTTGAACTTAAGTCTGCTATTAAAATAACACCAAACATAGGGGCGTGATTTCAAGACCTCTTCAAGGACTTTATTTTGGTGGGAGTTGTTTTGGTGTTTTTGTTGTTGTTGTTTGATTGATTTTCCTGCTGTTAGTTTTAATGTTAAGCGGTATTCCTGAACTTGCTTATTTAACATTCCCAGAGTGACTTTATATTCTGCATAAGTCATGCTTACAGTTGGTAAAACTATACAGATGGTGATACGGATTAAGAGCCTAGAACAGTTGTACACCACAAAATGAGCTCATGTTAGCAAAGGGAAATTACTTAAATAAATGTGTCTGTGGGAAAAGAGACTAATCATAGAATTTCCTGTACTCTTAGAGCCTGTCTCTAGAGTCTTTTCATAAACATGGAGTTCTTCAGGACCTCATAACTCTCTACTGAGAACAAAGGTTACATTTATACCAACAAACAAATCAAAGCCAGAACATGTTGTCAAACTCCATTCCCCTATTATCCAGAATATGTAATTACTCACATGCTTCCTACGTGGTTTTGGCTTATGCTGGCTCTCCTAGACTATGTCTCTGCATAGCCCAGAGTACTGATGTGCTATGAACTGCACCCAACAGGCAGTTTGGACACTGCTATCCTGTCTGTAGGGAAAGAGAATTTAGACATGTGCCTACAAGCTAGGCTGCTCCCTTTAGCTGTCAAGCAAGACTGACCTCCAACTGATCCATGACCTGTTTTATGTAGTCATATACACGTAACCAAAGTTTCAAAAACAAACCTCCTGGCAAAATAGTGGTAATGAGCTTGGACCTGGTTCACTCTGCTGAGGTGTACCTCGTGCAGCCAGGTGGCCAAGAACTGACTCAGGAGAGCTGAAGGCAGCGCTGAGTCTGTTAATACAGCATAGAGAGCACCAGTCTGCCATAACATGAGATATAGGTCAGGCTAAGCTCTACTATCTTTAATGCTAAAGACAAAGAGAAAGCCAGGGGAACACCATTTTATTCTTCATACAAGTTCAACTTCTTGCTACTGAGCAAACCTGTGCCCCATTCAAGTGCTTTGTTCGTGAAGTAACTTTGTACCTTGGTAGTGGACAAAGTAACAGACATCTTTGTGTTTATCTAGCTGTTAATATTCCCTCAGCTTCCCCCATGGTGACCCTAGTATCCTGTGTTTAATGACATTGGAACCTATTTAATCTCATCCTAAACATCTTCCATCCTAAACAACCTTCCAGTACCAGAAGAGGGACTGTAGGAAAGTTGGGGAGGGACTTTTTATAAGGGCACAAAACCACAAAATGAGGGGAAATAGCTATGAACTGGAAGAAAATCTATTTGGACTAGTTGTTGGGAAGAAGTTCTCTGCTGTGAGGGTGGTGAGACACTGGAACAGGTTGTCCTGCAAGACTGTGGATTCTTCCTCCCTGGAAGCATTCAAGGCCAGGCTGGATGGGGCTGTGAGCAACCTGGGCTAGAGGCAGGTGTCCCTACCTATAGCAGGGTGTTGGAACTACATGATCTTAAGGGCCCTGTCCAACCCAAACCAATCTATGACTCTATGAATGCTTCCAGAGAACTCTTCAGGTTTTTCTTTTTTTCTTTTTTTTTTCAGAAAAGGGGAATTTTGGTTAAAAACAATGATGAATTGGAGCATCTGTGAGGTATCTTATTAGCTTTGAGATTATTCTCCATTCAATCGCAGGAAATATTCATTTTACTGAAGAAGCAGCAGTTGCCATTTCTTGATGCTATGGTGTGTGCAATATCAATCTCATGTTTATTTATGCATGTAAAGATTTTATTATTTACATTTAAATATTTATAACATTTCTGCATAAACAGCCAAAAAAGTTCATCTCTGCCCTTTAGGAAATAAGCAATTTCATTTTACTAGGTAGATTTTTTTCTATGTAAATAATTGACACATTGATTTCTCCCTCTGTCTTCATGCTATTTATATTATTTCTTAAATGCAAGAGGTTATAGAACTAACAGACTGACTGGTCTGTTTTTATTGCCTATCAAATCCAAATAGACTAATATATCACATGAGGTATCTGGAAAAGTGAGTGGTGATAAAACTCTACGGAAAAATAGGAGTGAATTTTTTAGAATTCAGGTAGGAAAGCCTATGTTAATTATCTTCCTACACTGAAAAAATGTTTTTTATTTCTCGGAAATTATACTTTAGTATTTTCCCTCACATTTGCTGTACTGTCAAGCTGTTTAGGGATAAGTATAACTGTTATCCTCCAAAAACAATATGGTGCTATCCCCAAAATTACTTTGTCAGAATTAAGGAGTTTTCTTGAAACTTAATACATTGCAATGTTTAATTAAGAGGCTGTAATACAGAGAGTTTGTCTTTCGGTAGGTAAAATAGGACACCTTTGTATGCTTCTGAAGGTGAGGCACCCTTTTCAACCTCATCTCCCTCCTACAGTAATTATTCTGTACCAGTTAACACTGGCATTAAAATCTTGTCCTCATGACTACTACTGAAAAAAATATATATATCAACTCATCCCTCTTGTAACAAAGAGAGGAACGCAACCAGTATCCCCTGACAGTGAAAATAAATAAATAAATAAATAGATAGATAGATAGATAGATAGATAGATAGATAGATAGATAGATAGATAAATGTATAAATGGGCAAAGCTGATGCAAAATTTCTGTAAAATAACAGAACAGGTAAAACTCCTTACATATTATTATCATAATACAGCAATTCAGTGACAAGTAGGGTTGGCATATGTATGAATTTTCACAACACAATCTCAGTATCTCAGTAAAGGAGAAATTAAATTGGTCATTAAGAATTCAATTTTGACTGCAAACAGAGCCTACCAAATGCCATCAAAGATGTGTTAGACGTTTATAGCAGTTAATGCCTTATACAGGACTTAGGTCAAAGAAATAGAAAGAAAATTGTCTCCATCAATTGCAGGCCAACTAGGCAAAGCGTTGAAAAGATAGCATAGTGACCAAGTGGCTTATCAAAGATGTCAAAGTAGCATCCAGGCTCTGGGTTCTAGAACATAGATGTTACCATGTCCATCCTAGTCCATTAATCAGCTGTTAAATTAAACCCAGAATTCTTTCTTCTTTTTTACAGCATTCATATTTTACCCTCTTTTGGCCAGTCCTCATACATTTTCCTTTTGTGTATTATTCCCATGTGGAAGCAAATGATGAGACTATCAGTTCTTGCTTCCAAGCTAGAAACACAGTCCTTAATATCGCACCCAACACACCACATAATTTACTTCATATATTCCCCTTACAGATGTTCAGGAATCAGTGCCTAGGGGTAGGATTCCATTGTTTCTCCTGGTTCTACTAAAATCATTTCACACAATTTCAGTTTGCTATTTTAATTTTTAAGGTTTCCCTCTAAATTCCTTACAGGTTTGTGTATGAATATTCTTCCTTTGCTTAATTTGAAAACCAGGACATTATGAAGAGCTTCAAAAACTGCTCCAACTTGAATGTTTCCAGCTTTGCAACCTGCTTAAGTAACCCAAGGGGGAAAAAAAAGAAGGAAAAGAAAGAAAAGAAGCATAACTAATGGTTTAAAATTGTGTGTCAGTAAGAACCTGCAATGAAATGCTGTCCCTGACATAAATACATATACATACGCAACCATTAATTTTGAGATTCATGATATATGTTTTGAGATTCAAAGTGAATTATTTCTATATTATTTCTATTGTTATTGAGATTCACCTCACTTAATTTAGTTCTCTAACAGGTAGATACCTACAACAAAAGGAATTGTTTCAGACTCTCTTTATGGACCATGTGGAGCAAGAAGAATTCTCAGAGAGCAGTTCATCCCCTCCTTCAGTCTGAAAGAGAAGAATATTGCTTTGAAGGTATATATTTTTCTCTGCTCACTATCAGGAAGTTACTGTGCCACCCAGTCCTGGACTCAGATACTATCCTTCAGGCTTCTGATGGCAGATGAGATAAACCTCCTCTTCTATGACTCACAAACACTTCAAGCATTGCACAAGATCAGCTCATCCTGAATGTAGCAGAAGCCAGTTTTTTGAAGATTATAATTAGTTAGCAGGTTTTTGCATTTTTATGTTTGAGAATAGAAGATTTATTGGACATCTTATATTTAATTTTCAGTCCATTCCTCTTCTTTGAAACTCTAGTACTGCATTCAAAAATATGAACTAATCAGACCATAAATTTCTACAGAAATCTCTGAAAATTCTTGATAAATAGATACTGACATCATCATCAATAGGTTTGCTTCTGTTATAATAAACTTCATCTGCAAAAATGGGGATTTTAGTAGAAAGTGGAAGATTGCATAGATTTCAGTCTGAAGAAAAAAATATAGTATACACCGAAGGCTTGGAAATATCCAGATAATCTGTAGACACATTATTCTAGGAATGTCTTTTAACCCCACTGAATGCACTAAATGTTTTAAAACATAAACCATACATCCTCACCTTCAATTTACTGCATGCAACAGATGTCAACATTCATAAAGCCGTTAGCCCCAAGGAAATGTCCTTATGAGAAGGTTCACTTGAAAGAGCAGGGAGACTGATGTTGTAAGTGGCTTGCATGAATACCGTGGGGGGACCTGTGTCTAAAGAGAAAGAAGAAACGTTCATTAGTGAAAAAATAGCTTGGTTTCTATTCTGTCTTTTTCATCTCCTGCCACTGCTCTGCTGCTGCTTTTGGTCTATATAACCAGCTAATAAGATTTCCACTTCTTCAGGCAAGGAGGCAAGTTGTGCTTTCAAGAGAAGTTGTGCCTAGATTCATTCCAGTGCGTTCATCTACTATTAAGAAGTGTTTCACAGAGTAGTGCATTTAAACAAATATTAAATTCACACAATTGTTAATCAGTGTGCCATCTGGAAACATTTGAAAGTTTAGACTCTTAATTGCCTGAATCTCATAAATGTTCAGAATTGTTGTGTACTACAGGCTATGCTGCATGGAGGAATTTTTTACTGTATAAATACGTGTAATTAAAACCTGAGATAGGAACACTTTCCAGCAGCTGTTGTGTGAGCTGTAAGCATCTTCCCTATTAATCTTCAGGGATTTGAAATATGTGTTGCTGAGCACCAGGGTCAACGACATGCCATTACATTTGAATCCCACCGTTTGACAAAGCATTGCATTCTGTTTCTAAATTCTTTCATGTGACTGACAGCTACATCCATTTCTTCCCGAGGCCACTCTTTAAATTCCTTTGTACTTGTAGAAGCAAGTTTGCTGGCTCAAGAATTTTGTCTTAACTCTGCCTCTAAGACTTGTCAACGGCAAATTAGGACAAGAAATTCTAATTTATGTTTCAAAGGCACCTACGGTAGTAAGAGAAAGTATTTTTATTTATATTTTTTTTCCCCAAAAGTGTCAAATCAAAGACTCCATAATTATTATATATTTTCAGTCCATGTCATATTGTACTGACTTCAGGGGCAAGTGGTAGGTGGGGTTAATCTGAGTAAAGTCAGTGAAATGCACAAAAGATTTCTGTTCATGGCAAGTATTACTTACAGTATTAACTATCTCAGTAAGAAAACAGAAATAATTGGGCTACCAGCTCTACTTCAGGATCTTTGAATGAAGAGATAGAAGAAACTTCTAGGGTAAGACAACATTTTCATGTCCTTAGATCAGCGGACAATCTCTCATCATACACTGAGACAATTAAAGACTATTGAAGTCTTGACCAAGGTAATTAGAAGAATTTCAGTGATGGCGCAGATACATTTAACAGACAGATATTAATAGGTTATTCTAATAGCACTGCTCCTTTTCTCAGGAAATTCTCCATATCCATTGCCAGCTCTCACCATGAGTCACAGATGCTCCCTATTGGCTCAGCACCAGTCAGTACTGATTTTGTCTCTACAGTAGCTTTCAAACTATGGCTATCGACCACCAGCACCTTACGTAGCCATCCAAATAGCTAGCAACATACATAGTGCAGTCTCCATGTTTCTTCCATGTGGTAAATTATATTTCATTAAAATATGTGGTTTTTTCTCTCTCTCTCTGATATTATTTTCAAGTAATTAATATCTGTGGTTTTTACCCTAGGATAAAGAGTTGCGAAGGGGAAGGAGTGCTTCATACGTTCTTGATGCATTTTGGGTTACTTGGAGTGCATGATGATGAGAATGACAACTGATGGGAACAAATGAAAACTATGTCTGCGAACAGAAACCCTCTTGGACAGTTACATCATTGCTGTTATATGAGAAAGGTAGATGTTCTCCTACTGCTTCGTGAGGAGAATCAGCCTGCTGTGAATTAATCTTATTTCTTTTTCTTGAGTTTGTACCCAAGTAGTAAACCATAAACTGAAACAAAGAAAATTCATCTAACTGCTTACACTCCATCTCCAAAAAGTGGTCGTCTCTAGTATTTTCCAGTGCTAGATACTTTGAATATAAAGCTCTGCCCAGTGAGCACATTGAGAATAGGGCTGGACAGCAGCTGTGGACATGAAGATCAGCTGCTGGTACTGCCCCTTTGTCCCAACAGCCTTCCTCTTAATCTCTTCTCTGCCTTCTTGCAGGTGTGAGGGATGGAGAAATGACCTCTTTTTGTAAGAAGGCACTGGTTTTCCCAAATTATGATCTTACAGAAAACCATAAACTGAGAGCTTCAGCATTTCCTCTTCATTATCACAATCATTTGTGAAACAGAGTAGGCCTGAAGGGCTGTTTTTTTCTCTCTCTTTTATTTTATTTTTTCCTGAGCCTATCTGCTCTTTAAGGAATGCAACTTTTCTTAAGAAGAGAAAATTTAAATATGGGAGGGCATCTGTAGATAGTTCTTATCCAGACATTACAGAAAACATGCAAAGAGAGGAAAAATTGAGCTTTAAATCAGTATTTTTGTGACATAGCTGACAGAGCAAAATGCAAGTAGGGCTTCCATACCTTTGGGTTATAAATTGAGAGACGCGGGGCCTGAGCTATTAGTGTTAAATAAAATTGCTGTTTTAGCACACATGGAAAATTCCCACCAGTTGACTCATGCAGCCTTTTGTGAATGCAGAACCAGGTCCACAAATACAGGATGAAGAACCATGTCTATTGAAATAGCAGAAAGAGACTTGTTGTCCTCTAAATGCAGATATACTGCAGTTAAATTGGAAGGGCTCTTGAGATTACCAGGTTTCTGTTTCAAGACACCAACTCAAGATCTGTTTTAGTTTTGCTTATTATCAAGGAGATGATTCTGACATTGTGTGAAGACATAGGACAAATCAAGGAAGTATGAGAAAACCACAGCGTAATCATTTATTCTGTATGTAATGGGAAAACTGAAGCCAGGTAAGTAATCATTTTGTGTTTCCAGCTGGATCCCCTTATGCCCAATAAGGGGCAAACTCTGATTTAAGCTTGTGAATGGTTGCATGATACCATTAAGAGATTCACTTTCTTCCTCCTTGCAATCTATACCCAATCAGGTAATTTTTGGCTGAAATTGGCCAGCAGACGTTTTGTAAGGCTACTGCTCCTCTCCAGTTCTACCACATTCCTCCCATTATGTGCTTGACTGATATGCAGGACAGAGGTCCAACACTATATTATGCTGAAAAGATATCAAGACAAGGCTGCTAAAAGCCCTCTTCATTCCTTCTAATAAATCCACCTTTGGTTGTCAGTATTTATATACCTGAGCTGAGAGCTAAATTTGATTAAGAACTGTAGAATCGTAGAATGGCCTGGGTTGAAAAGGACCACAATGGTCATATAGTTTCAACCCCCCTGCTATGTTCAGGGCTGCCAACCAACAGGCCAGGCTGCCCAGAGCCACGTCCAGCCAGGGTAGAGCAAATCCCACCTTAAGGTGCAGAGTAAATCTTAAAAGGCACAACCCTGTCCTGCCAGAAAGGGTTTACATACATACGGATACAAAGGCAATGGTCAGAGAAGAAATACAGGGAGAAAGGGAAAAATAAATTGCTGTGAATCTAGACAGGAACTTTAGTTTTCTTGTGTTAAAATGTCCATCACCTCACAGACTCATGCCATCTCCAAGATAGCTTCAGTCTTCCCTCTTGTGAAGTTCTACTCGACAAACTAAGAATTTCCTGATGCTCTTTCTTTAAAGTTCTGCAAGATTTTTTTGCTGCTCACAATGTAATTCTAGTGCTGCAGACTATTCGGAGTAGATTATGCTACTCTAGTGTTACAAATTACTTGGATTGGATTATTTAATTGGATCATTTTGGAATAAGCTATCATGGTGACTAAAATATCAGAACAAGATGCTTCTGCATTGCAAAGTGATAGCTCTCTGGTTCTAATTTGACTCAGGGATAAAGTGGTTCCAAATTTTGCAAAACAAAGGCTTTACTGTTAAGATATCCCATTCATGGCAAAAAATAAGTAGCTTATAAGATATCCTAAAGGAGAACTGCAGGCCTCTAGAGCCTTTGGGATTCTCAACACAGACATTAACAGGAGCCACCACATCTACCACTCTCAGTAGGAAAACTGTGGAATCATATTCTCTTCAATTTTGTAAGATGGCTCAGACATTTGTAACAAATTATTTAGGTGAAATTGATCTCATCCTGGATCAGGTAATGTAGCAGAGGATCTTTCAAAGTCTTTCAAAGCACAGATTCTGTGCTTTCTAGGAGTGGTCACTTACTATGTTTCTCCTCCGAGCGGAGTAGTGATGCTGCAGTGCACAAAAGCTACTTACAAGCATGGATAATAGAGAGATCAAATGAAAGGGCACTGAGATGGATGTGGTATAAATACAGATCTAATAATCTTGTTTGGATTTGACAGGATTGACATTGCTAAACCTGATCGTCATTATTTACTTTGTTTCTTACTGCTTCTCTTAGCATCTTTCTTTTGAAGCAAAATAAATATCAGTTACCATTCCCTTTTCCTGAGACTTTCTCACATATAGCCTACTGGATCTAAGGATTAGAACAACCTAAGAACCAGAAAGGTTTTTCCTCTTCAACAAACAGGCTGAAGAAAGGGTTAAAGGTCTTTTCTGCACCTGGATTACTTTTTTCAATGTTAGCAGAAATCAGCAGTCAGACAACAGCCTTTGATCTTTCCACACTGTGTCACAGCTTGTGCAGGAAAGTATTTCATGTGAAGTTTGGGAGAGTTGGCCATCTGAGTATGAAAGGTGAGGAGTGCCATGATAAAGGTTTTTAAGGAAAGACACACTCTGAGGCCTTGTTTTAACAGACAGGACTGACAAAAAAGATTTTACTTTTATATGAACCACAACTAGACCATCTCATAGTGCAATAAGGAGTCCTCATTGCAAGGTCTGTCTTGCAAGACCTTTCCTATGTGAAGTTTAGATGGACGTGTAAGTGGAATCACTTTTTACAGTGTCACCCAGACTTCCTGCTTTAGGTCTGATTCTTGTTTTTCCTGTAAGTCTAGGTCTTGATTTATCCTGTATGACTTAAGGTATGTCAGTTGCTGTAGGTCCGTAATCTAGTAAATGAAGAAAGATAGAAGTATTTCTGTAGAATCGGCAAAGATATGTCATTTTGTGTGTTTCTCCTCCTCTGTATTGACTATAGGAGGATCCTACATCAACACAGATATTTCACATAACTATATATGTAAGTCGGATGGGATGAATGCAGTCCCGTTGACCCGTAGTACAGCAAGAAAATGACAATGTCAACAGCACAGGGGAAGCTCATGGGTAGTAGGGTCCAGCAACTACTTCTGGTTCTAGAGTTCAGTTTGTCTTGAAGATACAAAGTAAACACTTCCCTTTCCTACAAAGACATGTTGATTCTGATTTTAGGAGCAAGGCTATCTCACACACTAAAAAACATAGAAATACACACTGAACACACACTGAAAAACATAGAGATATGAAAGAAAGAAGCACAAGAGTAAAAGATTCACTAGGTAAAATATGAGCTGTAAATGTTCTCACCGTAAATATGTAGTAGGTTCCTTGGCCTCCACTGTATATTTGAGAAATGATCCCTATTTGCATGGTTTTTGTTTACCCATAAGGTAACCTGTCTGAGAATGCTTTCCATTTATTCTTTTTTTCACTATGAGAAAAAGACTATGTAATATTGGAATCCAAACAGCTGTGAAGGGAGTGTGCACAGATGGACTGTGTGCTGTTTGAGGCCCCTCCTACTGATGGTTCTACGTGATGCATCAGGAGGAACCAGCAGTGATTTTGAAGCAGGGTAAAACCAGGGACTTCTGTGGTGTCTAGTAGCTACTCAGCTCAAGTGAAATATTTTAAGGCCATGGAGTGATTAGTCTCTCAGCTCTTACAGATTCTTGTTTCCCAGTAGGAATTTCAATCATTTTAGACCTCCGGGCCTCTTTCAGTTTTGGCTGAAAGTGGACAAAAATTTCACAAGGCAATGGAGAAAAAGGACAGTGAGAAATGAAAACCTATCTGTAGGCAGAGAAACAACAGATTTACTTTTGTTGCTTTTTCTTTCCTTTCAGAAATTACTCTGAGAATTATTCAGAAAATAATTGGCTCCAATTTCCAGTCTTCAAAGAGAAATAACCTAATATCATTGCAGTAAGCCATGCCAAAATGTTGGCCTATGGTATGCAACATCATTACATGCACATGTATGTACAAGCATATAAGACATGAAAACACTCAAGTATCTGTAGCAATACACATGCTCTCTAGGAGGGAATTTCAATGTATTCTTTCAGTGTTCACCATATTAACTCTGTCTATTTCTATTTTCAGTTCAATTTCCATAAATCACTTAATTTGAGTAATAATTACAGAGTATTTCTGCTTGTTCTTGTATGCAATGTTGCTGACCTGGTTTTCTTTTAAGACAAGAAAAGAAGTATAAATAAAACTATTGCACACAGTTTGTTAAGACATGGAGAAGCAAAACACTATCCTTGGATTTTTCTGTGATACAAGAAATCATAGAATTATAGAAGCATTGGAAGAGAACTCTAAGGTCATCTTGTCCAACCCTCAGAAAAAAAAAAAAAAAGAGAATATAGAGAATATATATTTTTCTTTTTCAGATTATTTTCGATAATGTGCAAGAGACAAAACCCTGATAGAGGAAGACACTGAAGAGGAATCTGAACACAATGTCAATATCTTCATCACCATCTTACCTGCATAGAAACTATAGGAGGTGAAGCTGAGCTGGACTGCATGAGGTCCTCTACTTTTCTCTTTAATCATAGCAATGTCAACCATTCTTTTAGCATCTGCTAACTCACCCCACTCTCAAAAACTTCCAGGGATGGATATTCCAACACATATTTCTCAAGCAAATTCCTCCAGTGCTTTACTTTCCTTCCCCTTTCTCCTAATATTTAGATGCTAGGAATATGATACATGGATACTTTCAAGAAAAGTAAGAAACAAGGCAGAATCAGAAAGTTTTTTTCTGTATATACTAATCAGGTTTACTTTCTGCGGTGCCTGCTCTAGAGACACATAGAGAGGTGGCTACTTTTACACACAGAATGATCAACACTGAAGAAGCAAAACTGAAATCTCACAAATAGACCAAAGATGGAGTTTTTAATATAAAAATAGCTCAGCTTTTAACTTTCTTATATACTGAATTCTTACCGGGCAGGAAACAAGTGCAGGACTGAATGATATTTGATTGTAAAGGTTTTGACGTGTTTAGGAGTGTTTCTGGAGTCAAATTTGTGTTTCACTTAAATGAAGGGATCTCTGACAGCCATGTTTTTTTTCTTTTATTTTTTCAGAGATCATGTAATTAACAAATATAGAAATCTTTTGTATCCATTTTTTTGCCATAATCTGTATGGATCTGCAATCTGGCTGGAGCACAGGCATGGGCAATGGTTTAATTAGCTGTCTCATTGGTTTTCTGTCACAGTATCAGAAGTTTCTGCAGCATTGTTTTGGTTCTGGTGGGCTCAGACTCCTCATCTTCTCTCTTGCCCTCACCTGAATGAAATAAATCAGCATTTTCTTGCTTTTCTCTACAGCTGAATGCCCTGATTCTTGCTGAAGCAGCATTAATTTTAACATCAGAAGTACTTTGCCAAAGAATAATGAATATACCTGATTCTAGCTCCCAAACTCCCATAAAAGAAATCAGATACAAGAATAAAATCAAAGGGTCTCCCAGGCTTTTTCTCCATCCATTGATCTTCTTTGCATTTTCAAGGAATCAAATTATAGTAGCTTAAATAAAGGGTATCTTGACAACCATTTATTTTTGCTTTCCCTTCAGAGCTTTCACAGTTAATAAACACTTAACATTTTCAAAACTAATTGCAGTGGAATTTTCTGCACTATTTAGAGAGCCTTGAAAAAGGGAGTTGTCAAACAGACCCAATATGTCTCAAACTCGACAACCATATGACTTAGCCTTGTGTTTTAGCCATACGGATGAGGAAGGCAACTGTGATTACTCCTCATGAAAGGGGGGGGGGGAGGAAGTGAGACAAGATTGCTAATGTCAGCCTGGGTTGTCAAGTGTAACCAAGACTGTAGAATTGCTGAGCTGTGTACCCAAGAGTGTGTCAAGGCTGGATAAATTCCATAAAATAGGGCAGTCTGTCACGTGGTGCTTTGAGACAGCTAAAGAGTATGTGTGCCTACAACAGATGTGCCCTGTTAAAGATAGTACCCAAAAATGGTCAGGTGCCAGCATAACAAGTTTGTGAGCAGATCCTCCCAGCAGGAGCCAATTTCAGTGAAACAAGCTGGCAAGGCAGCCTACTTGTCATGGATGCAAATGCCAGATCTGGCATCTGCAGGTCTGCGGCACGGAGCAAGGGGAAAGAAGCAAGTTTCCACCACCAACTGGTGCCAGACCTTCAAAGAAGAAATTTCTCAGATGTTTGGTCTGTAGAAAATGTTGACATGATTATATACATCTCCTTAAAAAATAATAATAATAAAATTAAATAAAATACTAAAATAAAAAGAGGGAGAAGCAACAGCAAGAACAACAAAAACAGAAGCAGTAACTACTCTGCAGTCTGGTGCCATCTATAGCAGTTAAAAAACATGTTAGTGTCCTGGCTCCTCTGAAGTCCTATTCTTAGCATGGCATCTCTGTATGCAAATATGAGAATATTCTCAGCTTAAAAAATCCAGAAAAATGCACTGCTGTTAAAATGCAAGAGCCCACATAGGGCAGGTTTTGTTTTGTTGGGGTTTTTTTTTGGGTTTTTTTTTGGGTTTTTTTTTTTTTTTTCAGTTTTTTTGCTCATTAAGGATAACTAGAGCTTATCTAAATGAACACAGAAACCCACTGCTGCATGGGGTGTTTATGTTTCTAATGCAGGAGCCCATACAATTGCTGTAAGTTCAGTGGTTTCCCAGAAGACAAAAAAAACAACATGCAAATTTATATTGAGAATTTATATTGAGAATTTCCTTACTTATTGAATGCAGGTGTCACTGGGAAGAGAAGACACACTGGCACACACTTCAGCACTTAAAGATGCTGGTAAAAGAGGAATTTTCTGTCATCTCCCTCTAAGGTTTTAAAATATGTGTAACAAGAAAATGTTTCCATTTACAGCTTCTGTTCCATGCGATCTACCAGGATGAGTAGAGAAAACCCGCACCTTGCACCCAGATGGAGAACCTCCCTAAAGACTCAGGGGATGGCTGATGGTTACCATCACTGTGGATATGTTCTGTGGGGTTCAGAGTCACACCAGAGACAGATGGCTTGCAGTTTCACTTAGTCTTATTGATGGAAGGTGCAAACAGCCTTTAGAACAGGCTTGCCACTGTTACAGAAGCAATGCTAAACTAGCCATTCTTTGCTAGGAATCTCCCTTTTTCTTGGTTCCAGAAAAATGATCAGTGACTTAATTTCCAGGAGAATATATCATTCTGTTTGTTTTCAAGGCAACAGATTCTAATACCTTTTTCTACTGTCAACAGGTAGAAGAAGCCAATGGTCACTGAGATAATTTCTCAGGACTCAGACCAACCACAGTGAGTTGGATCTCCTACAAGAGAATTCCAGTCATGTTATGCCAGTTTTCCCCTGTATTTTGGAATTACTTTAGTGAATAAAACCCAAAAATATGAAAAAACAGGGTATTAAAATAGAGCAAATGAATTAGAAACTCAGACGAGAGAATGACAGAAAAAAGATAAAGGGGAGATAACTCCACTGAGTTGCACTGACTGAGTTGTTCTCTGATTGAACAGCATGAGAGCCCCCTGAAAAACTGGACAGGGGATGGCCATACAGAAAGATCAACAATGGCTGCAGATGGCCATGAATGGTTTGAGAAAATATATATAAATTTTTAAATTATTATTATTATTATTATTATTTTTTAAGAAAACAATTCAATTCAAGTACTGAAAGGTTTCATCAGGGCATAAGGAACTTTGTGGAGACTTTCTGGGGCTACAGATTCTTGATCGCCCATAAGAGTAATTCTTATGGTCATTAGTCCAGTATTTATAGACACTGAAACTAAGCTGGCACACAATTTGATTAAAAGATTTAGATGTAATGAAAAGCCTTATTCCGTGATTTACCATGACTATGTCTCTCCAGTGATATAGATGCATGTCTTGTTTGGCAATTATGTTCTGAGATACTGAAGGATACTGATGTACCAGAAAGCACCAAAGGTGTCTGTCTATGGTTCTGTTACCCAAGTATGTATATCTGGGACCATTTGCAACTATCTAAGGTATCCAATAAGTCTTCTGTCAGGTACGACACAGGGCTTAAATGTAGAGGCCAGGCAGGATAGGGCTTTTCAAATGTCATCATATTATGACATATTATGCTTTGACCACTCCTTAAAACAACAATCAATACAATCAAAGTAAAAAATGACTAGAAAGGTATTTAGATGCCTATGTTTAGCTAGCTAAGTAACTCACTAGGTTCTACAAAGGGTTTCACCTTTCTTTTGACACTTGGATGTTTATTGCTGTCAAAATGTCCTACTGTATCCAAGACACAAAGCTGTCAGGTGAGACACATGATCAGCATACATTTGTAGAGAAAGCCTGAGGTCAACTTGTGTACCTTGCACTACATGACAACATGTAGGCAACTGAATTTATCCTGAGCTGCCAACAAAGTAAAAATAGTCTGTTAAGACAGAGCTGATTCAATCTGATTTAGGTTGTACTTTAGGATGGGTAAAACCAGACAATCAAATATCAGTTCCTCTCCCTTGATTGCAAGGGGGATTCAAATGATTCAGGTGGGTACAGCTACAGAGGAGAAACCTAAAGTCAGATGTGAAGATTCACATATTTAAGATTGAATCTAACAGCACAAGAAAAAATAAACAAGGAATTCTTCATAGAAGCAGGACGGGCTGTGAAATTAGAACAGATCAAAGCACAACTGTCTGATCACTCCTCAAATAAACTACTGGTATGCTTATGTCATTTTAAATAGCTTTTTATTTATGTATATATTTATTTATTTTTCCGAATTCTGTAATGCTTAAATTATTCCTTTTACTGTTTTGTGTCCAGGAAAGGGAAAATAACAGGAAAATCCAAAACTAGGTGGAATACGAACAGGAAGTGCCTCCCCAGAGGGCAAATGGGCAAAGGTAGGAGCTGGGCTGCCTTGCAGGCAAGCGCCCTGTCTGTCTGGATCTACCAGACAAGCTGCCAGCCCCCCTCCCTGCCCAGCTCCTCTGCCAACCCACAGTGTGACTTTGTCCCCCCAGGACAAACCCACAGCACAGGGAGGCAGCTCCCTTCTTTCAGCCATGCCTTGAAGAAGAAGAGGACTGCAGGGCTCTTGCAGAAATTGAGATCCTCTCCCGTGACCATTTGGCTCTTGGCCTCTGTTGCATCTGTCGCCTGCAGTGCCAGCTAGTGACAAATGACAGTGTTGTGTCACCTGTCCTCCTAGCACTAAGAATAGAGCAGCTCCATTTCTCTGTTTCTACTAAATCCCCATGAGCGTATGACATAACCAGAGGAAACCCATCCTTTCTGCACTGTACTGCCAAAGAGTTGCTCTACTGCTCAGTTTGTAGGACCAGCACGTGCTCATAGTCCAGCCCAGCTGATGCAACAACAGCACCAAGGCTGCCTGACACACTGAGATATCCAGCACTGCAGAAGGGGGCAGCAATTCATACTTTTGCATGCACATCCTTACACATACACAAGCACAAATAGCTCCTACTATGGTCGCTTTGCTCATCCCATTGTATCTTTTTCAGGCTGGATAGTAGGAAAAAATTCTTCCTGGGAGGAGTGGTGATGCACTGGCATGGGCTGCCCATAGAGGTGTGGGGTCACTGTCCCTGGAGGTGTTCAAGGAGTCTGCAGATGTGGCACCGTCAGTGAACATAGTGGGATGGGTTGAGGTGATCTTAGAGGTCTTTTCCAACCTTAATGATTCTATGGTTTTTTTTTTTCAACATTTTCCTATCTGTCCCCAGAGCAGGAATGGTTTCTCTCTCTCTTAGAAATTCTTAACACGTAAACTGATGCTAAAACAACTAAAAAGTGATTTTAAAGCTTCTTTGGGAGTGGGAATTGCTGTGCAGAAAGCTGGTGCAGAATGAAGGCAAATGACTCCATTTTTGTAATGACCTTCACTACACTTATAATGAAGGTATTTGGCCTGCACTGAGATTGGTGTTTTGGAGACTCAGGTTCCATATGTGTCTATATCAAATTGTCCTTGTTCTATGTAGTCTAGAGCAAGGAGAATATAAAGAGCCAATCTTGTCTCCAGAAGCCTCTTATAGGGATTTGCTCATGTGCTGAAAATTCTTTGCAGTTCTCCCATTGGGACTGGGACTCCATTTACCGTTATTTTAGCTGCAGTGATAAAACCATATTGACAAATGTTATTAGAAAGGACACATCCCATGCTGATGAAAAGCTTCTTTACCTGATATAGATTGAATAACTCTCTCTCCCCCAAGGACCAGCTTTATCAGCTAAAGGATTTCTTTTATTCTGCTATCTATTTTGATACTTTGTCCACAAGTTTTTTCTTTCTGCTACTTTTCTTTAGCTGCATACTTATTTCTTTAGGTAGATAAAATTTCTTATGGTTTAAATATACAACTTTTTGTCATCAGACTAATTTATGATGCAATTATTTTTTATTGGCCATTAAAACTAACAGACTGAAAATTTTAATAAAAACAGTAACAACTAATGCCAAATCTATATTTCTGTTACAGAACCAAGAAGGTTAAAATTTTCTGCTTGTCATAAATAGAAACTTGTAAAAATCTCTATAATAATGTTGTGTCAGGTTCAAATGAATAATGCTTTCAGGTGACTGATTTAAATTATCTGATAACAGTCTAATCACATAGAACATAAGTACTTTTTATTTTCCAATATGCTTCTACAAGGATTCCCTTTCAACCCAAGGCATTCTATAGTAGGCCTCGGAGAGGTCCAGTATTGAATGTGGGCCTAGCTGGTATCACAGCAGAAATGACTTTGAAATGCTGTTTTATATTTCTTTTCATTTCAGAAGTGTTCGTAAGCGTTGTGCCATTTCCTTTATTACAAAGCTTGTATTTAATTTTAATAAGGCTATTGTGACAGTCTCTTTGCCGTATCTCATGATAACAAAAGAAATTATTTCCCTATTCATTATTTTCAGCCTTCTGATTTTGTTTGATTTCTGCCAAAAAATGGGAGGGAAAAAATGTCCTTTTTTCTTTTGTATTCAAGTTAGATTTTTTAGTCTACATGAAAAACTAAACTTCAGAGTGAAGTTTTCTCTTTCTTGTTCTTCAGTTGTGCTCCCTATCAAACTTCAAGGGGAACGGTAGTAAAAAAAGTAAATCTAGAGTTTATTTTGAGGTTGGACCTGATGACTTTGATGTTGGGTTTGATGATCTTTGAGGTTGGACTTGATCTTGAAGGTGTTTTCCAATCTGAGCCATTTTATGATTCTACGATTCTATGATCATCTGTTGCAATGTAAGTTTAATACAGGAAGTGTGGAACTAAGGAAAGTAATGATTTTATACTCACGTACCGCAAACCTTTTTCTATATTCTAAACACACAAGTTGTTACTAACTTTGGAAATGAGCATATGACATTTTCCATGGTTATAACATAGAATCATCTCTCTGAATACCCGTGGAAAATAATCATTGGGAATATGTCCCTTGGTATTTCTGGAAACCAAGTTGTGAGACTGTACTGTGTGTTTACACAGATTTTTATGATCAGCAAGGGAAAATAAACTGATTTATGCCTATTCTGTTCCATTCCACATGCACAAGCATAAGTGCCCATCCATCCTTGAACATAAACATTGAAATAGCATTAGAAAAGGCACTGAAGTGAAGCACTCTGAAGTTAAGAAATGCCAGGCTCTGCCACCTGTGCGTCTACAGATGCCTACTTTAGTCACACATTTTATCATGCAAGATTTAATTCCCCGATTGCCTTCTTATTTCTTTCAGAGATTCCCCAATTCAAGAATGTATCCTGCTCATTTAGTTTAGATTAATCTGTTTGGTTTTTTTACTGAAATTATTCAAAATTGAGTATAAAGTCTGTCCTGTACTTAAAATCTAAAAATAAGTCATTTATATCTACACATCTGTATCAAGTCTGAGGACATACAGGTATGTGATTGTTTCTGTTCAGCTTTAGTCTCCCTAGTGCAATTTATATCCAGATGAAATATCTTCTGACAGTGTCTGTGCTCTATTTTTAGGTTCATTTTGCAACTTAAAGCTTTTCATAGGTTCTTTCATTCTACCACAAGAGAAGAGCAGTCTTCCAGCAGATGGGACGCTACCATGATAACTTTATTTTTCTGTATATTTGGTTTTCTCAGTGGTGATATATCAACATACATCTAGAAGACACATTTCTCCTTTTTATCTGATTCTCTCCTCAGGTAGTGCTTGGGTTAATAAAGAATATCTTGAAATAACTTAGCAATCTAGAGAACAATTGCTAAACACTGACTGTATCAACCAGTTTGGAGAGGCTGAGACCAGAAAGTATGAATCTCCTATCCTGGCTGAGGATCCTATCCAATAAACCACATTCCTTCAGGCTTGCTTTCTTTGTGGCTCTGTAAGCAGTTGTCCATGGCAGAAAGGGTAGAGTTTCCTACTATCCATGTAGGATGTATTAGATGTACCTGGTTAGAGCACACTGCAGGGTATGGGAAGAGTTGGTTAAAATATTTCTCAGGCTAAAACTGCCCTGCAGCTCCAGTTGTTGAGCTTCCCAGGACAAGGCAGTAACCACGGGACCATTATGCAAAAGATGGGTGTTGGCAGCATCTCTCCTGGCAGATGTGGAACACTCAGCTCCCAGTATCCATGCCCACAGGTTTGACTTCAAGATTTACACCCAAAATAAAGCTTCTTGCTTCAGAAACCTATTTCTCAGAACCTTCCAAAACCAACGTGCTGAGAATGTTTCAGACCAACCATTTCCCTCAGCCTTTGCAATGAGCTGGCTCAGCTGTTTTACCACTAAGTGGGCACCTGCTTAAGGCACTCCACTTTTCCCAAGCTTTTTGAAGTGAAGCAGAATTAACCTCAGCCATGTGGGGAATGTAGGCACCTCAATCTGTGGGATTACCTCTGGGGGGAATGATTTCAGTATTGGATGGATTCTAACATGACACAAGTTTAAGAACACGTATCCGGTAGCACTAAAGTCATCTTCTCCTTTTTTGTTCTCTGTGAAGGAGTTACTGTTTGTCCCAAGACATTGTTTCAGTGGTCTTGAGGGAAAACAGTGTAAAGCAGAAATTCATGCAAGGAGTAGAATACTCCAGGTGGGGTTCCACAGCACCCACCATCACATTTACTTGTTTACTTGCATTGAGACTAGAAGTGAGATTAGTAAGGACATAACTGGTATTGGTCCATCAGTGTAGAAGCAATGATAATTCTCTAAAATTTGAGACAGCAGCGTGTTGCTCAGTGGTAAAATGTATTTTCCTATGTATACACAGAAATGCTCACATCTACCTACATATATGGAACAACTTTCCCACCAGAGATGATTTTTGATGCAGAATATAATTGAGTAGTGAATGCATACATATATGTATATGTAAAGGATATTCATATATGTATGAGAACGTTCATATATGTATAAAATTCATATATGTATATGAAAAGGAGGCTGAGGGAAGACCTTATTGCTCCAATATCTGAAAGATGTTTACAGTGAGAGTGGAGTTGGTCTGTTCTCACTGGTGACAGGTGATGGTGAGGGGAAATGGCCTTAAGTTGCACCAGGGGAGGTTTAGGTTGTATATCAGGAAAAACTTATTTACAGAAAGGGCTGTTCAGCACTGGAATGGGCTGCCCAGGCAGGTGGTTGAGTCACCATCCCTGAATGAGTTTAAAATCTGTTTGGATGTGGTGCTCAGGGACATGATTTAGCAGAGGGTTGTTAGTTAGGGTAGTATGGTCAGGTTGTGGTTGGACTCAATGATCTTTAAGGCCTTTTCCAACCTGAGTGATTCTATGATTCTATATATATAATATATATTTTATATATATGTGGAGTGCTTTGGATCCTAAAACCTACAGGGGTTCACTGAAGAAATTCCTGGATGCAAAAATCATGGAGAAATCATTAAATACAATCCTGTTCAGCCTGGAGACAAGTTTATTGGAGGCTGGGAGAACATCTTGTGTTTACTGTGTGTGAAACCCAGTGTTACGCTTTTGTTGAGCTATTCACCTCTAGTCATAGTCAGGGATGACCAGATGGGATTTAACTGTATATGTCCAATCTTACATTCTTATACTTAACTGGGCTCCAAAGCTTTAACAAACTGAAACACATTAAGTGTACACTAGGAAAACCAACAACAGAAAATATTGTGTCTTCCCTTTCCTCAGTCATGCTGCTGTGCCAAAATAAATAGCACTGACACTACAGAAATCCTTCCAGAGGCTGACATTTGTTATTGCCCAAGAAAAATTTCAGATCTAACAACTCCTTCAGATTCCCAAAACTTAACTCACTGCCCTGGAATATGAAAACAGGACAAGTTTGTGATAGAATGTTTTTAGCTTTCATGCTCCAAAATGCAGAAATAAGCATCATCTGGCAAGAGTATCTTCAGCAGGATTTGGTTTTAAAAACAGTTTAATTTATAGTCTCAGCATCCGTAAAGTTTTGAAAAATAAATATTGTAAATATATTCCATTTCCTTACCTTGACATTTGGAAAAAATAAATGTAAAGAATTGAAAGTGAAGTTATAATAATGACTGCCAGACTATAAAGAGACTGTTTTTCAAACCTGTTAGCATCAGTCACCTGCAATCTGGGCTATCTTCAACTACACTGAACAGTGCTGTGTGGTACTGGACAGAAAAAGAACATTAAAAGATGACTGTGCACAACTAATTGATGCAGTTCTCATGAACACTTATGGGAAAAAAAGAGTTCAAAAGATCTTCAATTCTATGCTCTGAGTCTTCATTTTCATAAGGGAAACAGGGCTTCATCTGAAAGAGCTGCTACCTACTGTCATCTCTGTCATCCAATAAGGAGTTTAAGAAGAAAGGGAAGGCTAAGCAAGGGAGATCCCTCACAAGTTTTTAGTGTCAAAAAGTAAAGAAAGGTGAAAAAAGGACTGTGACATATGAAGAACCAACATTTTCTTTTGTGCAGTCAATGGAAATATTCATGCTTCTCGCCTTGATCCAAAATATGATGTAGTATGACAGGTCTGATTAATAGATTCATATCAAAGGCCCAGAATGTGCCTAATTCATCCAGAATAAGAATAGATTATAGTTCTAAAAGCAGACAGATAACCAAGGGGATTTGTGATGGTCTTGCCTGCCTCCAAGGTAATATGTAATGAGATAGTGAGCATTTTATTGTCATTTTATGGCTTAAATCTGACCCAGGATACAGAAACTGAACTTTGTTTTCACCAAATGTTGGAAGACCTAGACTACATAAAATGACTTGTTAGACTCAGCTCCTAGCAAGCAAATGGCAAATCACACAGCTGGTGCAGGCTGGCATCCTGATGACAGTCTTCATACAGTGAACGCAGAAGATGAATGAACAGTTCATGTGTGGACATTTTCACTCTATGGACAAACCCTCCGGGTCAGGACTGGAAGGCAAGTTCACACATTTCATTTTTATTCTGCCCTTTTCTGCTCACGTGTCATACACAATCCCAGCTCTGCTTAACGAGAAATCAGAGGACTCCCCCCCTCTAAATGTTGTGTCAGCAGGGAAAGTTAGGAAAGGGTGAAAAAAATGAAACTGTGTCATAAGAAGGATTTGTATTTTCTTTTTGTGCAGTCAGTGGAAAAGTTCCTGCATCTATTCTTTATCCGAAAGACAAAGTAGTAAACTACAATAGCTGGAATGCACTGTAAGAGCCAGAGGCATGTGAAACTCAGCTATTTTCAACAGCAAAATCCTGTGCAAACACAGGTTTCATTTTCCTTCCTCCTAAAAGTCCCTGGTAGTTTTCAGCTTCTAATTCTCCTAGAATTTCCCAGTACAATTTAAAGAATGAAAGCACTAGATGGTTGTGTGATGGAACAGGGATTTCTGCATCTTTTAAGCATGAAACTTCTGTGCTGATTTCTGCTGAAGTCTGGAAACCTTTGTAACAGGTCGAGTGAGGTCAACCATGTAAACCTGAGAGTGCCTTAAAGCACTCTCTCCCTAACATTTCTGCTGCAGTTGAATCATAGTACTCCAATAGGCAATTTGGGCACAGCCTATTCCATTTTAGAGAGTAAGAGGATTTGGGTATGGATTTCTGAAACATACCAAGCTGCCTAAGAATCAGGCAAAGGGCTCTACCCTGTTTCACTTTCCAGTGTTTAAGTCATGGGAATCTGAGGACACATCCATGCTGGCACAATGAGGTCTGAGCAGAGCTGAGCATGAAAATATTATTACATCAGCTACATTATTTCCTGGACTTGGCCAAGATGTTCAACACACTGTGGTATTCCCTCATCATGTGAGCCCATTGGGATCTCTAATGGCAGCACTTTCCTTCCCAGCATGGACTAAGTCTACAGGTGAGTTTCATCCCACGTACCATATGCCACCACAAGTGTGACAGTGTAGAATAAAACTGCCTACATCCTGCCATTGCTTTAATACCTTTGGAAGTCTGGCTGGCTCCAAATGAGTGTTTCAGGTCTCTCTCACCCCTACTACTGGCATTATTGCTCATTAATGACATCTGAGGGCAAATGAGCATCCTTTTTTGCAGCTCTCAGTTAATGACACCATGTCATGGACTGTCTGCATCAGAGCTTGCTGCAGGACAAGTCAAGAAGTGTGAGCCAGGCAAGAGGGATAGGACAACCCTTTGCTTTGGTGACTTAAATTCTTGGGGTTACTGTGGAAGCACATCCCAAGTTCTTCATCCAGCGTCATCTAAAGTGGATGGAGACAGACTCCTCTAGAGAATGTGTGCCTCCCTCAATCTCTATAACCAACCTATGGCTCCCATTTCTCTCCACTCTGTGCAGAAAAATTAGTAATGATTTTATGGTATATCTCCAACTTGAAGATATCAGGACCTAAATTACCTTCCTGGGATTGCATAGTGATGGAAGAGCCATCAGACTCCTAATCCTATGCCTTCCATTAACAAAGAATAGGGTTCCAAGACTCACTGGGAAACCAGTTTCTTCGTAATTGTTTCCCAGATTTTTATGGTCTTTTAATTTAATTTCTTTACAAGGGGATGGGTTTGGGGTGGTGACATGAAAGCAAGGGAAAAATCCTCCCTCTTTTAATTTCTTCTGTCTTTTCTAGGTTTAGAATTGCTTACTATAGTGCGTCAACTGCCTGAAGACAATCCCTCAACCGCCTGATGTAAAGTTGCAATTCTCTGCAGGGAATCAGGACAAGACAGATGAATTCTCAAGAACCCGTGCCGAAGGAAAATCTACCAGAGCCTACTTCTGAATGTCAGAGCTTTAGCTTCTTTTGGAACAGGCACTGCCCATAGATGTATCCTTTGATGCCCCACATGCCAGAGATTCCAGAGGCTATAGCACACCTATTCTTAACAGGAGATATAATAGCATGGAAGCCATCACTGCTTTAGCCAACCAACCTGAATTTAGCCCAAGATTCTTATAGAGTTTGGTTGTTGTTTTATTTTGTTTTCTTAATGTGATACTGTGATCCAAAATCCAGCCCAGAGTGTCCTTGACTTTGTTTCTACTTTAATCTCAGATCGGCCAGAAATGAAAGCATTCTTTCTTTACTTTGGAGATATTTAATTTACTTAAATTTCACCCAATTTCCATATCTCAAAAGGAAACAAAAGTCTAGGAAAGTAATCCAAATTTAATGATGTGTTTAGACATACGTAGACAATTCTAAAAGGGGTTTGTATTTATTAATTACCTAATTCTTATTGAATTACTGCTAGAAGGTATGAGGAGACAAATGAACAGCATGTCATTTGTGTTACCATTGTAGGTAAGATTTTTTTAAATCTCAAAGATCAACTAAAATCTTTAATCTTAAGATCCAGAATTTTCATACTAAATCAAATGGCATTTTTCAAATGCTATTCAGCCTACTGTGGACATTTTATGTCCCTTTAACATAACTATTAAATCAAGGGATTTTCTTGAAAATGTATTTCTATGCTATCTAATGCACCAGCCATCATAGAGTTATCGAATCACTAAGGTTGGAAAAGATCTCTAAGATCACCCAGTCCAACCCCAGCTCATTCCCACCATGCCCACTGACCACGTCCCTCAGTGTCGCATCCCCACTGTACCTGTATAGCCCCAGGGGGGTTGGTGACCCCACCACCTCCCTGGGCAGCTGTGCCTGTGCAGCACCACTCCTTCTGAATACTTGACAACACCTTCAGAGCCCTCTACTGACATAGCACTGTATCTGCTGCTTTACAGATGTGGAAACTGAGGCACAGACCTGTTGTTAGATGTTTGTTAGAACCAAGAAAGCTTTTGTGTTCTTACTTGTCTTGATTATTTAAATGCTCCATTAATAAATTATACTCTAGAGGAAAGGGGGAAAAAAAGGAAGAAAGATAGGGATATGAATTTGCTTCTAGACAAATTTTATCTGTATGGGTAGAATAGAAATATACTCCAGCAGCACAGGCAATATACACCCATATTTGGCATCTAGCAAAGCGACCCACTAGAGACCATGAATCCCCCAGTTGCTGAGTCCCAGAGCTCAGGAACATGGTGTACCTGTTGTGGGTTGCTGTAGTCAGTGGTGTGAAATCCAGTCTTCCTTCCACTCTCACAACTGCAATCTCTTTCACCACCAATTGCTTGAGAAAAAAATAAAAAAGGCAATTGTTGTAAGCCTGTTTCAGAGATGTCAATATAATTATTTTTTCTATCTTTTTCTTTTTCTTTTTTTTTATTTTTTATTTTTTTTAATTTTTGGACATTGCATCCGTGGAGGAGGGAAAGGGGAGGACAAGAGATTTGCAGTGGCAGGGGCAGCCAAAGAGGGGAAGGAGGGGAAGAAGAGAAAATATTTCCTTTGGCAATTCTGTTTCACTTTCGAAAAGGGACTACTTTCCTCACTCTTTATCCCTCCTGACAAGTACAGGCACTTTGGGCCCTAACTGGATGTGAACATTGTCAAAAGGAATTTGGGCTAAAGGGAGGCATCTGCAGTTCTGTTCTTATTGCGCTCCGTGCTGGAGCCACTTTTGCGAATGTGGCAGGGTGGCTGGTGGGCAGACACCAGTACAGATGGGAACTTCACATACTGTATGCATCATGACCAACTATAAAAACAGTCACAACGCATCAGTTGTTACCCAGCCAGCCTCCCCAGAACCTTCACTTTCAATTTCAATCTCACTGACATCCACAGCTTACAGTGAGCTTTTATATTTAAGCATCAATACAGTACTAATGCAGGAGAAAAGGGGTGGCTGGGCTACCACAGCACAGAATTAAACCTCTGAACCTCTCTGGGAGGGAGGAGCAACTCAAGGGGAATTGTGTAACTGGGTGCTATGCAAAAGAGAGGGGAAAAACAAGGGATGGGAGTCAGGATAATCTTTGGTGTCGGGAACACACATTAAGTCAAGAGGCTTCTGAAAAAGAAGTGCGCTGAGCAGGCACTCTCCCAAAGTGTAATTTAATGCTTGGGATAATCCTATTGTGTCAACTACTCGCTGCCAAAGAATCGAGGTTAAATATAACTAAAAGAAAAAATAAAAAAAATAAAAAAATAATTAAAGGGATGGCAATTTGAACAGCTTAATGTTTCTTCAAAGGCTGAGTGATGGAAAGCGGCACTGAAGTAAATTGACAACTTGAAATTAACTGGGTGCTGGCACGGCTCAGGTAAAGGTTTGATGGTAACATGAGCTTTCCAAAGTGTTTCCAAACTGAAGTATTATGAAAAGGTAAATTATGTTTTGTATTCATGACTGAAAGCATTTTATTTTAAAGCCAGCCCTGCCGATGCTGTCAAGGTGGAGATTCAAGCTTTATGTACAGTGCCTCTAGCCCTGCAATGTGAGTGAGGCAACATGACAGCTTGTAATAAGTAATTTTTATACAGTTGCATTTATCACTCAAGTAGGCTTGGCAATATTAAACACAGACCTTAAAATGCTGCAGAAGAGGAAGGACAGGGGCTGGAGGCCATATATATTGTGTGTGTGTGTGCCTGTGTGCGTGTGTGAGTGTTTGTAACTTTTTTTCTTTCTCCAGGCCCGTTCCTGTTAATGTGGCACTTTTTAAGATATGCACAGAAATGCTTCCGAAATGTTAATACATCACTAAAAGGTTACAAATGAAATGACCCCATTTAGCCCAAAGGATGTTATTTTAGGCTTTAATGAATTAGACATTGCTACCATTTTCAGGCAAAAATCAATTGCTTCAATTAACAAATTTGCACAAGTCCAAATGTTTACAAAATAAAGGCCTAGAAAGAACAATGCTTTTTTTTTCCCCCATTCTTTACCTTGTTTCTTCATTAACAACCCAATTTCATTGAACCTGTGAGGGAGTTCTGTCCCCGAGTCTTTGATGGCCAAAGTGTGGACAAATTCCTTATTCTTTAAAGGCTGATCTTTTCTATTTTAGTGAGTTTTCTTTGTGATGAATAATTGCTAAAAGTAGAGAATGTACATTCCCTCTCATGGAAAAAGCAGAATTATACTTTTCCTCTTTTATAGAAGAAAATTTTATGAAAAGGCAGAATATGGGATTTAAATGAGAAATATATATATATATTGTTCTATTTGCAGGATTTATGGGACCTCCAATTGGAGTCTGAATCAAAAGGAACCAAAAATCTCCAAGCCAAATGGCAGGCTCTTAAACTTTCTCAAGCACAGCCCTGCCATATGGTTTGATTTCCACTTCTGTCGTTGGTAGTTACAAAGCCACTTGGATACCAGTTTACTCAGTAATAGTACACTGATGTTAGATTGAAAGCAACATAAAACTGGGAAGAAAAAATAACAATAATAATTTTTTAAAAATTGTCTTTGTTGTTATTCACATAAATAAGACAAGAAAATTTACACATTGCCATGGAGAGGTATGTCCAACTCAAGCAACATGGCTACTTCAAGCCTTTGGATGTACAAGATGAGGGCTGTGTAGCCGGGTGTCCGTAAGACAGGTATAAGAGTAACTGTTTGCTGTCTCTGTTCCATTTACATTTGATGTACTTCTTCTCTCCGTCAATGATGTTAAATTTAATCCATCTAACCCACACCAAAGTGAAGAGGACATTCCAGAACAGTCGGTTATTGACATTTTTCCATCAAGGTAATAGAGGTCTGATTTCTTACCCTTTCCTGGTAAATGAGTCTACAAAAAGTTAGAGTCATCAGATAGCAGGTGGGGTTGAATATTGAAGGGTGGCAGCTACCTTTTCATGAGCTTCACCTGAGTTTAGAAAGAGAAAATATAAGCAGTTCAGAGTGGAAGCAATCGACACCTGTTATAGATTTTAGAAATCAGTCCATAAATGAGGAAAAAAAGTAAAATTCCCTAGGTCTTCCATAAAATAAGTCTCTATATTCAATTTAATTCTGAGTTTCAAGGTTCATTTTGTATCATATAGCGACATTAAAAAGATGCTGAAAAAGAAGCTTTTTGTTTTCAGAAACAGTGTGATTAACATAGGTCTATTGCCACATAGTGCTGCTTTATTCACTTGAATGAAAATTCCAGAATTACTGCATTTTAGTAAAAACAGTGTTTTCTGGTGCGTGTTGTGAGCATGGCAATGAGCAAAAGAAGCCAGATGTGGCAAGATGTTAAGAAAAAATGGTCTAGTAAAGAATGGAGAAGTTGAAATCTTCACTATTTTAGATATTTTTTTAACAGACTGAGCAAATGTCTGCCAGAGATTATTGTGGCAAATTCGATTCTTCTTCGAACAACTGTAAACTACCTGAGTTGGCAGTATATGGTCAATGGAGCTGGACTTTCCATAGAGGAGATAGGTAAGGGAAAAATGAAATTAAACTTGAAGCTGCCATTTTTCATTTGTGTATTATTGTCTTTTAATATTCTTATAAGTCCAATAGTTATTAACCGAAATGACATATTGTCTCTTCTGTTTCTGAAATTTTGATCAATGTACTTTTCTCCTGAATTGGATAAGAAATTAGAGTGTCCTAGGTTCATTTCTCAGCCAATCCCTGTTGACATTGTTGCTTTAGGGTAATATTTGGTCTAGAGTGTATGAGAGAAAACAACATAGCCTTGAGTGTCTTTTCAGCCTGATTTCTAGGTCCCACATAAGCTGATGTCATGAAAGTGTCTGGAATCTGAGGAATTCTAAAACAAAACAAAACAAAAACCAAAAACCCAACAAACAGAAAATAATGTTGGTACTCAAGGTATTGCTCCACAACACCAAATGCCTCCGATCATTTGTCATAAAAATCCATTGCTGTCCTAGAATTATCATGTCTCAAAGGAAATGCAAAAACAAAATGGGCTGCTTTGCTTTTATTCCATGAGTTACATCCACAATATCACCTTTGTTAAATTATTTGAGTATTCTTATTGTTTCTGTATAGCAGTACTGCACTTGTGCAACACCTCAGAACACTTCAGGTACCAATATATTAAATGCATTAGTGTTGCTTATATAGTCCTCGAGTCTATGCAGTTTGTATTTCAATTGAATTCATGTAGCTTTTCATGTATATCATATAAAGATGGATGATGTTTTCCATCTAAATACAGAACTCAGTTCTTCAAGTTAGCAGCCATAGCTGTTGTATTAAATTCATTATGAAAAATAAGTTCTGATAATCAGACAGGTGCAGAAAAAATTGTTAGATACTTACCTTTATAGAATGGGAATGTTGTTAACCTAACCGCATTGTAGATCTCATTAGTGAAATTACATGCAAAACAAGGACAGAAATGGAACATTTAGAGCAGTTTACTTGATTAAAATTTAAAGGTTAGTTGTACTGAACCCAGATACTGTATTTTTCTCTCATTTAAGAGAGATACAAAGGAAGTCATATCTTATGTAGGGCTGCAGTATAGATCTCTACTTTTTGAATGATTAATTTAACCCAGTCTTCTTTGCTTTACTAAATGGCATGAATATGGGTATTTTTCTGAGGCAGTGGTGGCAAAACTTATCCTGAGGGTATACAAAAGGCCGAGAGCCCGAGGAACACCAGGTGGGTTTACTACTTCCTCTGTGGTAATCTGAAGACAGTCCTTTTTGTTCATACTCACAGAAACATATTTATTTCTAGCATTTCCTTTGAGCAAAACTTTCCCAGAAGATAAAATCTTGCAATATTTGACGTATGATATGGGTCAATCTATACTCACTATGACAAAATTAAACTGATGTCTCAAAACTAGTTTTTGTTAGTATGGTATCAAAGATGAAATGAGTCAGATGCCTTCAAAAGCTTTGCTTTAAAATATGCTGTTATGCTCTGAAAAAAGACTAATTATTCTGTAGTTAGAAACTTGGGATCAGTACTGAGCAAATCATGAAAACCAGCTGACCTCATGACAAAGGTAATTTAATGAAGGTATAGTGTAGTTTTAAGTCTTTCTGCTGTCTGAGCTTCCACTGTAGTCAACAGGAATTAAAGCTCAAATCAACCAACAGTCTGAGTTCAGGCATCTCTAGTACCATTTTTTAGATTACCTTCAGTACTTAAGATGCTCACGACACTCAGCCAGGAGCTAGAGGAGAACCAAACCATTCTGAAGAAGAATACCCTTGAGCATTACAAATGGCACTAACTGCTCATGTTTAGGAAAGTGTATGAGATCCCACTTATTACAGATTTTCAACTCTGAAGCACCCTCTAACTTGGCTTTAAATAGAAACTTGCACTTGTTCAACTCAATCGCTTTAGCTTCCCTGGGGAAATCTAAGACATCTTCACTTGGGTGGTAGATAGAACACCACTATGTGCCATCCCTCTGTGCCAACAGTCAGTGAGCCGGTGTAACATACCTGGGTGTACCAAAAGGTACCAGATACTTCTGTCTAGAGAGCAGACGTACAGAGTGGGTTTCACCTGCCTAAACTTGTCTAAACTTAATATAATTTTAGGTGTTTTGGAGTACCACACCTGGCTACAGAGATGTGCGTGTCTCTCATCAATCCTGATTCATAGCTATTAGTCTGGACCAGATGAATGCAACAGCATTTCTCAGATGGCAATGGACTCTCTGGTAGTGGAGTGATGGTCTTAGGTGCAGCTACCAGTAGGAATTAAGCCGTCTACTGGCTTTGGCTGGTGAGATCACAAAAGAACTGTACATCAGTGCCAGTCTCTGTGAATGGACACATGGGGAAAAATATGGTGAGAACTGAAGCACAGAATCATGAAGGTTGGAGAAGACCTCTAAGACTATCTAGTCCAACAGTTGAAGAGAGATTCTATTATCACAGAAATTGATGTATAATGATCAAGAATAAGAGAATATTAAAAGGTTCTTTTATGCCAGAACATTTTTCTGGGCTTGGGAAATGCTCTTTGTAAACCATGTGTTCATAGGTGTAAGCAGTATTACTGGGAGAACAAAGGATGTTCCTGGATGTTCTCATTGCATTACACTGGCCTTCCAAGAATAATATGCCTGAGAATAAAACAGTAATTATAAAACCACAAATGAAATCAAAGCAACGCTACTGAAAGCCTTAAGCACGACCGGTTAACAAGGCATGTAAATATAGCAGCGTGGAGAAAGATGTAAACTATTACACTGCACCCTTTAGAGCCTCACACTTCAGAAGCCAGTGGAAATGTGTTGGACTGAAAATTTGGATAGATAAACACTGGAACTCCGGTATGAAATGTTGCTCCTTTTCTTGTAAAGCTGTGTGAACACATGCAAGCTCAAATTAAGGAGAACAGATAACCAACTGCTAGAGATGAGCAGGCTGCTTAAAGCTACCACATAATCGGTGAAGCTTTAAAAAAGGAAGAAAACAGCTTGAGGCCTTTTTGCCTTCTCCCTCCAAAATGTGACATCATTGTATATGACACAACACCTTGGAAGGAACCATATGGGGAAATGCAGACATGTTGCTAACTAAATGTGAGCTCTTCTGCAACGAAAAAATCTCATTGCTGGCCAAACCCTGGATGGTCGCATAAAAAGCACAGCTTGTACAGTGGAACTGACAGTTTTACTTCAAGGACATTTCCAATGCTTAGTGCTCTTTTTATATGGTATCTAGAAAAGCATACCAGCAATATAATGCCGTTTTTCATGCAGATATAATCATAAAAGGGTTGATTCAGACACAGTGTCCTGAAATATTTGAGATAAACAGATGCAGGTTTTTGCTTGTCTATTTAGAGAAATGATCTTTAGATCTCTTAGTTCATTGGTGAGTGTTGGTTATTCTACTGATTTAATGGATGCACATGTTTTTCATCTTTTGTTGAAGGCATGTTTAAGTCGATCTCTGTAGATCTTCCTTTCATTTACTCCCTTTTGCTGAATGTTCATGTTAATGTAGTTTTACGTTTTAGTCTGCATTTTACCACCACTAAGGTTTGGATCAACTTATGCTATTTGAAATACCATCATTATTTATCAGCAGCAGTAAGAATAATAGTAGCAGCAGTAGTTGTAAAACTTCTCAGAAATAAATTAAATAGGTTAGATTTTGTTGGGTTTTATTTAGCTCCTAGGAGAAATCAAGAAAGAGGGGAAGGCACAGAAATGGATATGAAAAAGACATTTGCCCCTTAACTAGGGAAAATATCAATCTGAAAATATTCTGTCTCTCTCCCTGTTTGCTCCTCTTGTACTCAGTGTTTTAACAGATCACGGTCTTTTATTTTTTTTTTAGATAAAGTAATAATGTACATTTTAGAAATATCAATGATAGAAGTAAAAATAAGTGCACCAAATATTAAAATTCTTCTATTGCAGAAACATCTGTAAATAGGATGATTTTTCCTGGGCTATTTAATATCTTTAAGGATTGCATCTGAGGATATGAATCCCTACAGAGCTATGACTAAAAGTGTTTAGCTTTATCACTGCATTTTCATGACAAATATCCGTACCCACTTAAAGAGTAACAAGTTCCAAAAGTGTTCCTCATGGCTTCAGCAGGAGATCCTAACAACTTTACATTGTATGTTAATAAATGACAAAAAAGTAAAATTAAAATGAGAAAGCGGCCTGAACATGTATGTATTTGTGCATTAAGAAATGATGAGAACTAGTCAAAAGTTAAGAATAATTTCCCATGGAACACAACATTTGCATTTCTGGGAGTACTAATTGGATGGGAATCAGGAATTTCTCAGAGTTCCACTGTCAGATATTCCCTCTCCTCTTTAGTCCCCAAACTGAAAAAGGGATGGGACCTCAGTACAGCACATGTTCAAGCCTGGCTGAAATAGCATAGAAACCCATTTATATTGCCTGAACTATTTAGATAAAATTCAACTTTCTTTTTTTTTTTCCCATCATTAAAGACTAAAATATATATTTAATTTTAATGATCCAGCTCATGAAAATGACTCACAGAAGCACTTAATCATGTGCCTGATTTTCATTTAAGTCTGTGATTAAATTCCACAGAAATTAGTAAAATTTAAGCACGCCTTTAGGAATTAAGTATAAGCTTAAGTGTATTCTTCCTTAGGTGTTTTCTGTATGATTTTTTTTGATGGGCTTTGATGGTCTGGGATCTGAATGACAGACATTGTTATCTCACTTTGCAATTTAATCGTGAACCATGACAAAAACAAAACACAAAACAACTGCAGACTTACTTACACAACCATAGAGTAAGTGTGTTTTATTCAAACCTGGGATGATGCATGCAAATTTCTGACATTTGGACATAATATATATATTTTTAATCTACTTATTTAAAATTTTCCATGCAAAACTACTTAGCTGTGCACTCCCCCATGTAAGCTTGATCTATTTGGACTAACACAGCTTCAGCAACTGTAGGCCAACTACATCTCTGAGGTAAATGCATTGCCTGGAGGGATCTATTTGATTCATAATGGCTATAGCTGAATTATAGTGAGTGCTGGAGTATTATTTATGTTATACCTGAAAGTTCGCTGAAATTATTTAGATCCAGATCCCTCAAAGGATATAAATGCAAGATTTTTAAGGCCAAGTTCAGGTAAGAAATTCACAGACTCTGACTTAAAACTGAGAACCCTAAACTTCCAGCAACCATATTCTTTGGACACTCAGAGCTTGTACAGGAAAGTCATGTATTTTAAACTGGGCTTAGTGTAAAAGAATAGTAAAATATCAGATTTATATGGCTTGTGCTGTGGGCTGGCAAAACATCTCACCAGTTAGAGTGGTTCATCAGGAAATGGAAAGCCTTGTTTGTATTGCTGAATTTGTAAAAAGGAGCTTAAACTCATCTTTCACATTTCATAGATGTGTGTTATTATCTATTTTCCCTCTTAAGCACTCATTCCATACACTGTGGGCACAGAAAATAGGAGGGAAGACAGAAAGAGGGGATGGGGAGAAAAAAAAAAATAGTAAGAAATCAGAGATTTTCCATCCTGTTTATTATTACCTATGCTAATATGTAGAAAAGAATGCAAAGGCTCCAGGGGAGGGACAAAGAGTGAGTAAATAAATAAAAAAATAAGGATCTTCAGGTTCCTATCCCCTGCCACAGGAAGGGCTGCCAGCCACTAGGTCAAGAACCAGATCACATTGCCCAAGGCCCCATCCAACCTGCTCATAAACAACTCCAAGGACAAGGTATTCACAACCTTTCTGGGCAACCCTTTTCAGAACCTCACCACTCTCGGTAAAGAACTCCACAATTGAGGAAATAAGCCTATACAGGTAAATTTCACTTTCCACAAAGGTAAATGTAATAGTGGTGATCCAGGAGAAATCAGTGACTGCATGAACTAGCAACTATTGGAAAATTCTCTGAAAACTGATATTTCATGATCAAAAAGGCTCAGCTAAAAGAAAAATGACTATGAAAACGATAAAAAGAAATTGAAATGATACTTTCAATAAAAAACAACCTGAAGTGAAATCACACCTTTTGTTTGAATTTTATCATATGTTTACTTTCTTCTACAGTTATTAAAATCTATGTCACAATTAAATGCTCATGCCTTAGAATGAAATTGGAAATTACACTTTAGAATTCAGTGATTAGTATTCTATTCTATTAGGATCGTCATTACCATTACAACATAATGTTAGATGTTCGAGCAAAAATTGGGATTGCACTGGGCTTAATGGCTGGCAGTCATTACCTGTAAGAGTTTAGAAATGAAAAGACGAGAGAAGTTGAAATGAAACTTGTAGATAAGAAGCAGAGACATCATTCACGTATTATTGCTTCATTTTGAACTTGTCAGACACAGCACATTTTCAATGAACACAGCAGAAAAATCTCCAGACTCCGTTGTCAGGTGATGAGTCTTCAAAGAAGAATTTCCAAAACAAAAGTTGAAACTGGGATTTGTATGTCCGTACTACTATATTTCATAGGAGCACAGGGCTGAAAAGGATCTTGCTCGCAGATCAGTAGCTCTGCTCACTTGTTCTGGCAGTGTATCACATTGTCTCACACCTTTCAAAAACAGATCATGCACTTAAATATAGGATTTTCTGCCTCTTTTACTCTTATGGAAGGGAAGATGTTCTAGAATTTTGTTCCACTGCTGAATAGAAAACTACCTCTTATTCTCAGTCTATTTAGGCAGCTAATAATTAAGCACACGATTTTTCACACTTTAAGTCAAAAAAGACAGTTCAAAGGCTGCTTTAAGAGGAAAAAAAATTATATTTAGAGACTGACATAAGAATCTGAGGCCTCAGGGATGTATTTTCTAACAGTTAAACGCATACCTCTTCTGAATGATCTGGGACGTGTTTCAAGATGTAGAAAAGTGGCATGTACTGTAGGGACTTACTAACTTGTACCTGCAGTAACACAGGAATTTCTGCATTGCTCACTATTGTATAATGCAGATGTGGTCTTGCATATTTCCAGATGTGCTAAGCATTGATACAAACAGCCATGTGCTGACATTGCACGCATTCAACCCAAAACTGAGGAGGGCAATCTATGTAAAAGGTGTTTAAGTATCATTAGGTATGACTGTGCCTTTGGTAATATACCCTAATTGTGTGCAAGTATTTCTAGAAGTCTGCTGGTTGGGGAAGAAGGTGAGCTCTTTATTCTGAATTTCCACAGAATGTCACCACTATGATCCACCTGCATGGCAAATAACTACTATTATTATTATTGTTGAATTATCAGTATGAAATGTAATCTCAAAACCTATCTTGGGATCTCAACTAATTTAGGTTAATGAAAAAATGTTCAAGTGGCTTTTGAAAATCCCCATAGTTTTGCCTTTTCCTCCACCATTTTTTCCCTGCAATCAGGATAGCAGAACATGTTACACCACAAACTAATCCCAACTGTTTGTATTTTAGAGGGCTGGCTTTACCTTCTTTTTTCTTCCTTGCTTTTACCCTGGGCTGGCTAAAAAGAGCACCCAGGTTCAGTGAGTGACAAATCATTACCAAACATACAGTGTAATTAAAAAGCACAGCCATTGATCAGCTATAAGCTAAACCTGAGACAAAAAAAAAAGTGAGACCCAGAATAGCTGGCAAAACTTCTCATTGAATCTGTCTGAAATGGAAGATGTTCTCCCTGGAGGCATGGAGCGTGGCCCATTGTGCATTTCCATTAGAGATACATACTGACTCAGAGCATGCCATTGATGTTGGCCTATTTATGAAAGGCTGTTGAAAGAGGTTTTGGATTTAATTGAAAAGAGCTGTTTCTGAAGTAAAGTAACTTCAAACAACACAGCTCTGAAATGCGTTTTAATGGACTGGAAATCAGTGAATTTTCCATATAGCACATGAAATAAAAATTGATGTCATGAACAGAAAGCTGCATTGCCATTTGGTGAGATTTATTATTATTATTATTATTATTATTATTATTATTATTATTATTATTATTATTATTATTATTATTATTATACTATAGGAGCTCTGTGAAGAAGTGATAATACAGCTTTCTTCATGATAGATCAGAGGATCATCCTTTTGGACCTCTCCAAATTTTCATTGCATACCTTCACTTTTCACACTTACAATACGGTCTGCTTGAAGAAACTCTGTCACATATTTTGTAAATAAAAATAAAAGCTCTTTCACTTCTCAGGTAGACACACATTCCAAGGTCCTCTGTTACCAAGGTATGTAGAGCTTAAAATGTGTTTACTTTTAATGGTATTTCCATTTTAAAATTAAAGCATATGTGTTTATTCAAGCATGTGTTTAGTGTCTGCCCTGAGCTGAGGACTTGCACATAAGTTTATATTTAAGTTCATGCTGAAATAAAAGACTTTTCAGTAAAGCATGCACCTGAATTTCATAAATAGTAGCCAAGCATGTGCTTAAATCTTTGCTTGTGATTAAATACATTTTTCATCTGAAAATAGCACACCTTTTTGGAGTTTTTAAGTTATTTTTCCAAGCTTGGCAAAGTTCAATAGAAATAGGAATGACGGAGCTGAATGTATTACCTTTCATTTCAATTCTTTTGCTGGAATGCAGAGTTAGCAAGAAAGAAGGTAAGTCACTGCCTCAGATGAAGTGAATTGAGATGACTGCATGGCATTTGGGAGGAAAGGAGCAAGATGAGATTGTGAGATCCTTCCTGAGGGTGATTAGTACCTAACACCTTGAGAAAGCTCATAAACCCCCGTGAATTGCAAGGGAAAGGTGAGAGTAAAGTAACCCAGCTGTCAGTTAAACATAAAAAATAAACAAATAGGTTCTGACAGAGAGTTTGAATGATGAGATGATGAGTATTTTACACTTCCATTTTAATGCCAGTGTTCTAAGTAATTCATGGAATCACAGAAATGTGATCCACAGGCTGTGGATGCCCTGTCTCTGGGGGTGTTCAAGGCCAGGTTGGATGGGGCCCTCGGCATCCTGGGCTGGTATTAAATGTAGAGGTTGGTAGCCCTGCCTGCAGCAGTGGGGTTGGAGATTCATGATCTTTCAAGTCCCTTCCAATGCAAGCCACTCTGTCTGTGTCTGTGAGAATCATAGACTGGCTTGGGTTGGAAGGGATCTTAATGATCATCAAGCTCCAACCCCCCCTGCCACATACAGGGCCACCAACCTCCATATTTAAAATTAGACCAGTTCTGTTGAAAGCCTCCAGTGTTCCATTAAAAAGTGATGACCTCAGAGACATTAATCACAAAACTTATTTAAAGTAATCAAGAACTTTTGTCCCTGTTTTAAACAATGAATGGAATACAAGCATAGAAATGAACAGTAATGCAATAGGGTAGTAACAGTAAT
Organism: Coturnix japonica; assembly: GCF_054131305.1. Taxonomy (NCBI): domain Eukaryota; kingdom Metazoa; phylum Chordata; class Aves; order Galliformes; family Phasianidae; genus Coturnix; species Coturnix japonica. The sequence continues at coordinate 101,947,084 of NC_140665.1, forward strand.
GTAATAGGTACATATCAGTTGTACAGTGGGATAGTAGTGATAGTAATACAAATACAAAACTCAGCCTTGCACAGTACTACCTTCGTTCATCGTTTTACCTTCTGAAAGTTTCATCTTTGACAAAGATTCCCCTCCAAAAGTTTATAAACTGTCTAAAGAACTCTATGTTGATTTTTTTTTCTTTCAAATTATTTTTAATTTTTAGGTCTGCTGGTTAAAAACAAACAGACAGTGATTCTATGATCAAACTGTGATTCAATGATTCTACAAAATAAATATATAACAACATGACCTCTAAGTACAACTTTGAAATAATCGTTAGGGTTCCAAAAACAAAACCAAACAAATAAACAAAACAAAACAAAAACACCAAGAAAAAAACAGAAAATTTCATCCATTTCTTCCATTGTAAATAAATGTAAATTTCATTTTTAGGGCTATCGTGACATTTTGGCATCTGCACTGATCTTTTGAACGTTTGTGGCTGATGATCATGGTTTAACATGCTTATCTTATCTTTAAAGTCACCGTGGCTAGTTACATACCTAGATAAAGAATGTGCTACTTGTCCTACAGGTGAGAGCGCAGGCCACGAAGAAAGGAATGTGATGAATGTTAAGGTTGGATATGAATTTAAGAACAACATAATTCCTTATTTAGGTATATAGCATAAAAATATCACTGAATTTTCTGAAGCATTAAATATTCAACAGAAGTATTCAATTTCTCTGACACTCCAACAGCTGTATGGGGAGAGAATTAGGTGTTAAAACTCAGGTCAGAATAGTTCATATGCAGAGGATCTGGGTGCCTAATTTAGAAAAAGGAAAAGGGACATTTCAGAAAAGAATGGATGGAAAGGACACTGGAACAGGTTGCCCAGCGAGGCTGTGGATGCCCCTACCATGGAAACACTCAAAGCCAGGCTGGCAGCGAGCAGCCTGGTCTAGAGAGAAGTGTCCCAGCCTATAGCAGGGGCTTGGAACTAGATGATTATAAAGGACCCAAACCAACCCAAACAATTCCATGATTCTATGATTTTCTGTGTTCAAGATATATATTTTAAAATCAACATTAAATCTCACTATGTAAGAAGGATTCAAATCCTGAAATCTTCTCTGCTTATATGCTAGAGAAATGATGTTTCAATCCACATCCACCTAGACAGGGGGACATGAACCTGTGCTTCTTCAAGAGAGGTATTCAAATTACCTGATAAAAAGATGGCATTTCTTCTTGGCCTTTCACTCAAAGCCAACAGTTAAATATCAAGGAATTCACATCCATTAAGTCCAGGATATGATTAAGAAAAAGGCTTAACTTTAACATTTGGGGGTGGAAGGCTGGTTACTGTATTCCAGCTCTTAGTCCTGGAACATTTAGGGTTGGCCAAAACCAAAATATGCCAAACATATTGTTCTAGTTTATGTAATTATCAACTGGAAGCACATTTTTCTCTCTGTGGACTATAAAAGTTGACAAGAATAACAACTTCAGATGTCATGTTTAGTGTAGACTCACAGCATTTAATTCACTTGCCCTTATAATGGCTGCCACTTCAGACGGTCCCAGCATCCTGCCTGCTCCCCAGCAGGATATAAAACGCTCTCATCTATACATTAGGCTTAATTATCCTTCAGAAGCCTCAGGTTCCCTTCTTCTACAGTCTATTTTCTGTTTTATGTACATTTCCATATTCCTAAAAAAAAGGAAGGATGTAAATACTTTATGATAGAATAAAACCTTTGGATTGTTCTCCCGAAGAACACTCCAGGGCAATGACAATCTCAAGGTTAGAAACCTAGATGCACAGTCTTATAAAGTTCTCAGCAAGGTTTGGCAGCATTGTTCAGGAGGTAAATGGGAGCAATCAGAAACAAACTATACTTTCTCAGAGTTTAACTTTGGAAAAAAAGTTCAGACAATGTCACCTAGTCATTTAATTGAATCAGAAATTAATTCCCTAGGGTCAGCTGAGATCGAAACATAAACCTGACTATAATCAGCATAACAATGTTAGCTGAAATTATGCCTCTGAATGATAGCACCTAGTAGAAGTGTAGGGCAAAGTTTCCCTAAAGAGATATTAGAGAAATGTATACTGCCTTTTCTATAGCCCTTGTTATTGGGCGAGATTGTTTGCATATTTCAAAGTGAACTCTAAGACCATCTGATTTTCGTACAAGTACCAGTCTATAACCTTCAGAGTTCTTGACTACACCAAAATATCAACAAAATGACAATCTGAAAAACAGAAAGACAGAATCTAGTCTACACCATTTTTCCTTTTGATGGAAGCATGAGATATTGTGCCTGCCATTAATCTTGGTGGACTTATTAAAAGATGGCAGAGAGAACTTTGATGTTTTCTCATAATTTTGGTACAAATATCTGACTTTTCTGTGTTTTCTTGGAACCTCTGTCTGTGGTCAGACAAAGAGCATGTGGGAGAGACCCATGCTTTGCTGACCCATTGGGATGTCAGCTGCCTATATGGGGGTGTTTGACCCCTATAATTAGTAAACATGACAGAGGAATGATTTCTTATGATTATATTTCTTAGAAATAGGAAGCAAGATATGGATATACAATATCCAATTCGCTATAATAATTTTGTTAATTATTTTGATTTGATGGTTGAGCTAATTGCATTCCAGGAGTCGGGAAAACTCTCATTGGTGATTTATGTAAGTTATTTCCTTTTAACCAATTCTTCATATTTAAACGACAATTTTCACAATGCATCTTAAATATGATTTCAGGCACAGTTTTGATCACTAACTGATATGTACTGATTGCTAAGTTATGGTGAAATCATATAATCTTACATTTTTACAAAATCGCTTTTTTTTTCTCCAGAAAATAAGGCAAGCAACCTGATCCCATCAGTAGAAAAGATAACCTCTAGAGACCCCTTCTAACCAAAATTGTTTTGTGATTATACATGATGAATGAATTAGTTTAACCCTGAATATCACCGCTTTGCCACAGCTGCTTTGTGTGTGGCTTCATTGAGTGAGAAGTTGGCTAAATTAAATAATAACAAAATGCTAAATTTAGTTTTTTTCCTTGCAAACTGATGGTCACAAACATCCTCTGATCACTCTTTTTTCTTATCTGTGGCATAAAGATTCATAAAGAAGAAAATTCAGTCACAATTAACTACAACTTGGCTTCTCTCTCAATTTGTATTTTTTATTTTTTTTTACACTTTAAGGCTGATAACTCTCTTTATGGAAAGCTTCTATATATAACTAAGGAGAAAAGAGCAATTAAGGAGAGATGGAAGGTTCTCATCTAGTGTAAATTAGTCTAATTCTACTTATCTTGACAGAAATCACTTCTTTTCTTCTTCCTGTAGTTTCATCTATTTCTAGAACTAATGTAAAATCAAAGTGTATTTAAGATGCTTGAGAGCTCAGGTACATCTCATTTGCAGTTCAGAGACAGAATTATTAGGAGAAATGAAGCTAGCAAGGTACTATAGAAAATAAGGTCTACATTTTCATATAAGGTAATATTCAAATGAAGAGTAAGTTTTCAGGGAATGAAAAATATATATGTTCACACAAAATTTCCATGTCTGCCTATTCCGAGAAAAGGTTTCACATGAGCATTTCTGAGACGTATGGACAAGAGAATGTACAACTCAAAATCCAATTATACAGGAAACTCAGGTTCACATTGGATTTCTCGGCTTCAATGCTCACAGTGACATGGTCAAACAATAATGTGCAGTCATTGACCTGCATGATGAATGAGAATTTCAAATGAAAACTAAATTGGGTGTCTTTGAAAGTGTAACTCAATTCTCCTTAAACTTATACATAACTCCTTCAAAAATGAATGTTACTATGACCAGGGCACAAGAGATTGACATGCAGCTTATGACTTTGCAAAAGACAGTCTGCATGAGCTTCAACAAGTCACTTCTCTGCATGGGTAACTTTCTGACCTTTCATGGGTGTCCCAAAACCAAACTGATAACCTCATTCCCAGTCCCGAGAGATTTTGAGACTGTTAGCACTTTATGCTGCATTTAGAACATGAGACATCATTTGCAGTTCAGGAAATCCTGAATTTCTGATTCAGCCATTCACCTCCACAATTTAATAAGAGTACAGAAATAAAAGGAAGAGTCATACCTAGCATATTCATATCAATGACACTTCTATCCACTTATTAAAATACAACTTAGAATCAGGATAATAATTTTACTTTTCTTTCCAGGAGTTTCAGAATCTGCTTTTCCCAAGTGTTTAGTGACTTTCTTCTTATCAGTATACACTCAGGGTAGATCGCTTCATTCTTGGACCAATACAGACTAATATTTCATGTGCTGTCAATGCATCACAACTCATTTCTCCATATGTATGTGATAACTGGAGTTTGATTCACTTCCCAACCTTCAGTTACCCACTATTATCTAAGACATCCTCAGGTATGTGAAGTATTTATGGTGAGCTGACAGATAAATTTATCAGAGACTCATTTGGGACTGATCTGGAGACATTTTACAGTCATAGAATCGTAGAATGGTTTGGCTTGGAAGGGACCAAAAGGCATTGCATAAGTATCAACTCTTTCTGTGGTTAAGGGAATAAGGCACTTGGAGGATAACCAGCTGATTTTCCACCTGGAATCAGTGGACTTGATTGATTGTGAGGATTGCTCTGCCCAGATTTTTTCATAAGGTTTCAACTGAGATGCTGTGAGGAATCTGTGATAAGTCAGACATGACACTGTCCTATTATGGTGATACTCTTGTGGAGGTATGGAAGTATAAGGACCAAACAACTGAAGCTTTTCAGCACCTGTGGTGACACTGGAAGCCATTGACGATGTTGGGACCTTACACATCTATAGTACATCTAGGCTCCTATAGGTAAGGAGGTGCAGACAACGTATGAAAAGTTATTTTTACAAAGCTGAAAGTGAACTGAATGTTCTGGATGCCTAAGCACGGCCTATCCTGCTGCTGCTGAGACAACACGGCAGACTGTTTCAGGAACGTGTTTCTTTGTTCTAAAAGAATGTGACAATCTTGAAGGACATTTTCAAGAACAAGAGGACTTTCATTACAAACTAAAAATGCTAGTAGGCAGGAGATGTGTTTTCTGGAGGAGGTAACTGGCACATTTGTTATATTTCCTGACAATCTGACCTTAAATTGAAAAGGACTTGAATTCATATTTAGGAAAAGCTATTGCAAAAAAATAAGAGTCAACCTTACATCTTGTTAAGAATAACAATAGCATCTAGCTCCCATGGAATACTTTCTGACGTTTCATCTGAAAAGTTTTTACTGAAATGGCCTTTATAAAAGTAGAGCTAAAGCAAGTTCAGGAAAAGGGGAAGTAAGGAAACATAAGATGCCCAAGGATATTCAGAAAGTAAACAGAAGAGCCAGGATTAGAAATGGAGTCCCAGGCCGGAGTTGTCTAAGAATGTTACTAAATATGCTGAAAATAATTATGTGTGTCTGAACTGTTTTATTTCAGACATGAGTTTAAATTAACACACAGACAGGTCCTTTGGTACAAGTTGGGCTCACTGAGGGTTACAGGCTTGACTGAAAAGGGAAACTCCTTAAAAATAAGAGGAGTTCATGTTCTATATGAACTATATTCTATATTCTACTCAACTTCTTCTGGTAATGTCTGCATGGAGCCATGAGAAGAAAATTACAGAATCACAGAATCACAGAATCACAGAATTACCCGGGTTGGAAGGGACCTCAAGGATCATGTAGTTCCAACCCCCCTGCCTAGCAGGGCCACCAAACATACACATTTACTAGATCAGGTTGCCCAGGGCCCCGTCCAACCTGGCCTTGAACACCTCCAAGGACGGGGCATCCACAACCTCACTGGGCAGCCTGTTCCAGGACCTAACCACTCTTCTAGTAAAGAACTTTCCCCTAACATCCAACCTAAATCTTCCCTCCTTCAACTTAAAACCATTTCCCCGTGTCCTGCTATTATCAGCCCTTTCGAAGAGTTTACTCCCTTCCTGGGAGTAAGTTCCCTTCAGGTATTGAAAGGCTGCAATGAGGTCACCCCGCAACCTTCTCTTCTCCAGGCTGAACAAACCCAACTCCCTCAGCCTGTCCTCATAGGGGAGGTGCTCCAGCCCCCTGATCATCAGATTAACAGATGATGACAGTGGGAGAAATCCCTGTGACTGTTATTCATGCAATGACATGGCCACAGTGTTGGGCCCAATGTTGCGTTACCATTACCATTATCATTACCAATGCATTGTCCTTACTGACTTTTTTTTCTATTATTATTATTTTCTGCATAGTAATCACAACTGTAATTCCCTTGCACTCATATCCCATGTACATCTTGGAAAACTAATCAACATACTCCAGGCTTCAAGGGAAATGACATAGTCCATATCAATTCTGATATGGACTGACAGTGGGCTATCTACTCTATGAAACTCTAAAGAGTTTCTGCGTTTTTCAGGTGTACCCAAGAGCTTCCATGTATTCCAACTTTACTATCTTAGGACTGTTAAATTGGAACAAGATCCACCACCAGATAAGCAACTGTACCACGATCAGAGCAGGAGTGTTTAATTGTCGTATCACTGTTAGTCCACTGCTGCTTGCTGATCTCTTCAGATCCATTCACATCCACAACTGTGCGAGACCTCTGCAAAAAGGGAAGTCCGTAGTCAAAAGGTTGCCCAAGGAGGTTGTGGATGCCCAAACCCTGCAGGCATTCAAGGCCAGGTTGGATGTGGCTCTGGGCAGCCTGGTCTGGTGGCTGGTGACCCTGCACATAGCAGGGGGTTGAAACAAGATGATCATTGTGGTCCTTTCCATCTCAGGCCATTCTATGATTCTGTGATTCCATCATCATTCTACCAGTTCAAAAGCTCTTAGTTTCTGATTTATGGCTACATTTTCTCATCCCTCTATCCAGCATAGATGTAACTTACGAAATTACCCATTCCATCTCAAACACACTGAATTCAACCCACAGTGAAATCATTCCAAATTAATAGATATAGAGGTGAATTAATGAAAATAAAGATGAATTCTAATTCACCTCTGTACTTCATTGAGCTGCACCTCAGAACGCAGTGTCTGCCTATCACATACCACTCTTCCATATTTCCCTCAGCGTAATCAATTTCAACCTCTGCCATGTTGCTTGTTGTAACATAGTCACTTTTTGTCATTTTCTATAAAGTGCAAATGCTACAGGCCCTTCAGACACTGTCTGCTCTACACACGTGGTGAACCCACCTTTAAAAATGTTCCTCATAAATCTTGCCTGTCACCTCTGTTTTGCTAACATTAAATTGAAAAGAGGGGGAAGGGGAGAAAAAAAAAGATCCTCTAAAAAGCTATTCTGGATTTTGCTTTAAAACAATTTACATTTTTTTTCACTTTATTTTATTTTTAACCATAAGCTATCTCTCTCTCTCTCTGTCTCTCTTTTTAACATTGCAAACCCAAGTTATTATTTCCTGGAGGTTTACACTGGAAACCTCAGTCTGTCAGTTCATTTAATGTCACTATTTATGCTTCATGCTAGTTTTAAGGCTCAGCAAGAATTGACAATGCAGTCCTTTCACAGCATCAGCTGACTGCGTTTTCTTTGCCAGCAAGATTTCAAATCAAGGATTTAATAAAGTAACAGCTCTTCCAGTTAGCAGGGAAATGCTCTTTAAATTCCACTACTTTAAGAACATCAAACAAACTTCAGCTATACAGCAAAAATTAGCTATTAAATTAGCTAAAAAATAGCTAACCAAAAACACCACTTATTTGCATGCACTGAAACACCAGAGTATAACTGTTAAGAGAGGAAAACGATGAAGAAAAGTAATTTTGTTTAAAGTAAGTGTGAAAGTGAGTGTGTATATGCCTAGAAACAGGCTACACATACAGAGAGAAAGAGAGGATGAGCGATTAGAGATGATGCAGACGGGTTACATTGCTCACTGCTGAAGGTGTGAGGTAGGGGAAAGTCATGAAACCTGCATGCTGAGTTAGCTGGGAAAGGATGTTCTGCTCTCCTATATGGGTGGTGTTGACTTCAGACCTTTCACTGCTAGGTTAACACTGGATTGCACAGAGCTGCAAGCCTTTCTGCCTTTATCCACTCATTGACTGACCTATCTGCCGTCCCAGTTTCCCACATCACACTTCATAGTCTGGCCCAGCATTCACATGCCTAGAGGGAAGGAAATGTAAAAATCCTCCACCTGGGAAGCCTAAAGGGACCTTTAAAGTATTCAATGAAAAACATCTCGAGCGTGTGCCTTTCCTTCCCTGCAGGGACATGCAGTTGCAGCTCCTCTAAGAAATGTGAGTGAAAAAGGAGGACAAGTGATGGAGAAGAGCAGAAATTCTCCCTGCTAATCCTCAGCCATCTTTCTAAAGCTGTTGGTGTGATGTCAACATTCATAACAACACGGTACAGATGTACACACCTCAACCTGTTGCAGTCAGATCAAGCAGGTGCCCAAGGCTGTGATATATAACACACCGTACTGGGGGCACCTGAGAAAGGGGTTTTTATAGGATATGTTTATTTGTAGCCTTGTTTCAGGAGCTACGCGGTAGCCAGGGGTGGTTTTGAATTCTTGACACTAAAAGATCCTGGAAGGGAGAGTATTGCTGAGATGTGCTCCAGGTCTTACATCCCTGAGCCCTTATTATCTCTTGTGGAAGAACTGTTAATGTTGACTCATGCACTGACTCTCTGCACTCAGCCAGCTAGTTCAGTCTGAAGAAGCACAGTGTGAACTCCACTCAACAAGAAATTTTTACCCTTCATACCACCATCTCTCAGTCTGATAGACTCATAAAATAACTGAGGTTGGCAGAGACCTCTGGAGACCATCCAGGCCAATGCTCCTGCCCACTCCCTTCTGTTTCTAGTCCACCTTGCAACTTATCCAAGCTGTACTCACACAACTTTGCTTAGAAGAAATGCATTTCTTGGAAGAAAACACCTTAATTGATACTACTTAACTGAACCTACAGGCCTATCCACATAACAATGCTCACAAAATTAATCTGAATTAGCTATTTTAAGTGGATTAATTAAACTAATTTAAACTCCTAGGTGGATATCTTTATCCAAAATTAAAGAGGCTTAATTCAATTTAGCTGAATTAACTTTCAAAGTAAATTAAGCCAAATTGAATTATGGCCATTCCAGTCCACAGAGGGTTTTAAATTCATATGTTGAGGGCTCCAGTCACGTTAATTAAGCAAACATCTCTAATGAGTTGTCGCCACCTCCCAGTTTTTATTACCATCTCCTTACCACAGGTTACTAGGCCTGATGTCAGAATCAGCAGAACAGAAATTATGACTGTGCTTACCTACCAAAGTTCACAGTCAGGTTTCTTTGAAAGCTTGCTTCACTAGCAACTTATCTAATACATCAGAATGCAATTAGAAGTGTCTGAGACTGCTGGACCCATGTTCTACCAGTTATGCCAAAAGGGTGATTCTATCTGATGGAGAAGTGGGGTAAAGAAACAGTGGTGGCATTTTAAATCATCTTTGTGCTTCTCCAGATTATCTATGGGAACTTCTGAATATCTCAGAACAAATCTTCAGATCTTTCATGTAATAGAACAGTGAGATGGAGCAACAGAAATATTTTACTATTACCGACATCAATATTTTATTTTTTCTTTTCATAAGTTTGCCTATCTTTAGTGATGCTTCTTTTTAGTGTCCATAAAATAGTAGTTTCAATCAAGTCAAAGTCCATTAAGAACAGAGATAAAATGTAAGCAAAGTAAACACTGATTAACTGATTTGTTTTGCATAATCTATAAAACGAATTCTAAATTGAGTCTTCTTACTCTAATGATCAAGAAGTACCCTTATTTGTCTTATTGATTCCTTTTAGAGTATCTCCCTTTGTCACGTGTGGGTCTTTTGTCTTTGCATGCCTGATTCAGAGAAGCTGTTTCCAGATTCAAAACGATCCATTGCCGTTTGTCTGCAGAAAGAGCAGTCTTTATCAGTCTTCTCAGGTATCTTGACCAAAGATGGAAGGGATGTGAGCAGACAGCACCATACCTAACACTGGTCTGGAACATACTGGACTTGTAGAAGATGGGAGAAATCCACACAGATGTCTTGTGTAGTAAATTTATAACTAATTAATGGTAGTCTTTTTCAATTTTAATGACCTGGTTCAGATTTTGCTTTCTATAGCCCAGTTTACATATAATTTAGAATGATTCCTTTACTGAAAAACAGGTTTTGGTAGACTGGAGGTCTATTTATGGATATCTATGGGGATATCAGAGGGATTTTCCTGTGTCCCAGCTTGTCACTATTGCCAGTCATCCTGACACTGAACTCCACTGAAAGAAGCCTGGTTCCATCCTTTCTGTAACCTGCCTCCAGGTATTAAAGACAATGATAAGATCCACCCTGAGCCTTCTCTTTAAAAGACTAGGCTCAGTGTGGGGAGCGTGCTAACCTTTAAACACTTTGAACAATGATGGGCCAGTTCTTGATCCTGAACTGAGTTAGTGAAGAAGCTGCTAAAATCAACAGAGCTGTTGTTGGAAAAATACATTTGGTAATGGGGGGAGTCAGTACAGAAGCTTATTATCAGGACAGAATTAATGCTATTTTGCTTTTCCTGACAGACAGTAATTGCTATGACAGTGGATCCAGATGAGTACTTCCAGAAAGTTGTTTACCCCATCCTAAAATAATTGTCCATGATGCTAGGTAACACCCACCTCCCTTCTGTGAAAGACATCTAAACAAATTGCTTGGGTAAGACCTTTAACTTAACTTTGGTTAATACCACATATAACTCAGAAGAGAATGACTTGATTTGAAAGTTCAGTTTTTGTGTGTGAATAAAGCTACTAGAAACTGGAAGAATCTTCAGACCTCCACAGCTAAAAACGTAGGATGTGTACTTTGTAATGAACAACAGATTTCCTTGGTCCTGTAGAACCCAGGAAGGATGCCACTTTTCTTTTGGCCTCATCTGTATTAGCAAACCACTTACACGTCCGCATCTGAAGAGCTCACTTCAAACAAGATTTGACTAGCATGCAAAATGTAATCAAGAAATGTGACCAACAAAAGTATAATTCAAATTTTACTTGATTTCAAGTCAGTAAAGGTTGTTTTGTGTCATTTCTATTTCCTGTCTGAATAACATATGGATATAACTAACAGATCCCAGAGGGCAGACTTTGCCAAGAGATCTTTTCAAAATTCACCAGCCCCAAGTATTAGATGACTGTGTGTTGAAAGTCACTTTTGCTGTTTGTCCCAATAAATATCCAAGGATGTAGGAAGGAGGAAGGCAGGAAGGCAGAAAGGAAGGAAGGAAGGAAGGAAGGAAGGAAGGAAGGAAGGAAGGAAGGAAGGAAGGAAGGAAGGAAGGAAGGAAGGAAGGAAGGAAGGAAGGAAGGAAGGAAGGAAGGAAGGAAGGAAGGAAAAGAAAGAAAAAGAGGACAGCAGGTTAGGCTCGAATTGTCTTTAGAATTTGGAATATTTTGAATAGAGAAAGGAAGGAATCATTTCTTTCCAAACATTCATCCAAAGGCAAAGGAATTAGAGGCAAAAGCGCAACACAGTTAGACAGAAGCGTAATTGAGTTGCCAGTCATGTTCTTGCAAGTTTTTGTTTCCTTCAGTAGAAGTAAGACATTACACAGTATGTAGTTCTGGGAGAAGAACTGAACAGTCTTTCTCCCAGGCAGTAAATTGAAACTGTTTTCTCCCTGTCTCTGAACTGAGCTTCATTGCACCGTAGTTGACTTAAGGAGTGATCCAAAACCCATTTATGTCTTCAGGAGAAAGATCTGCGTCTTCTAACTTTAGTCAGGTAAAAGTTAGACACCTAATCTTAGATAGTTACCCTAGGCTCCTGTCAGAGTCAATGGAGGGAAGCCTTCTGAAACAGATTAATTCTAATTATTTTAGATACATAAATCACCTTAAGAGGAGCTTGTTGCACTTCCCAGACTATAAATGGAGACATAGGTGACAAATTTAGGTTCAAGCAAGTTAGCTTGCAGACATTTAACTTAGTAAAATACATGCATTTCACACTGGGAAGCTTATTTTTTTACTTCTCCAAGCCGTAGACCTGAACTTATAGAACTTCAGTTAACTCTAATCATTCTTTGCAAAGCACTTCAAATGAGGAAAGTCAGCCCTAGTCTTCATATTGAAATATTTTGCTGTCAAAATCATGGCTGTTTATAAGTAAAATAGATATTCTATGTCCAAGAAGTAAGGTCGATTTTCAGAATATCTGTTTCAGTCTTCGTCTACCATAATTTTGTTCTTTTCATTCTCTCACCTTCCTGCACAGGATTGCCTTTCTCCTGCCTACATGTGTCTGGGCAAGCTGCTTCACCTGCTGATTGGCGAGCAAGCTGCTTTCTCCATGGTATTAGCGAAGTAGTGATTTTAACCCTCTTTCCCATGGTGAAGGCACTGTTGATTATCTTTCATTTTCCCAGCCGTCAGTTTCCACAAAACCTGTCAGAACATCTTTTCTTTGAGACAACTATCAAGTCAAATGTGGTTGAAATTTTCCAGTGTGGTTTAAAATTATTTGAAGAAGGAAAAAGAGAAGGTAGAAGATAGATGTCATGTTGATAGACATGACATATTCCTTTAAAATTAGACTAAAAATGTCCTAGTGTTAGAAATCTGATAATTGTTCTAAAATAATCACAGCTACAGAGGCAGTAAAGACATTTATTCTGGTACAGTTCCTCTCTTTGCACACCTGGTGTAAGCTGCACCAAAATACAACATTAGAAAGCACTTATTTTTCTGGGTGTCCTTTTCTAGCCCAAATGTTCTGGTTTCCTCTTCAGCCCTATTCTGTGGACAGTTAACATATTTACTTTTTACCCACTGGGCTTTTTTCTTATGTTTTCCCCCCTGGGAACGCCTTACTTTGTTATGCCCTGAAACACAAAGCATTAACAGCCTTTTAGTGAGTGCCAACACATGGTGGAGGTAGCTACCTCTCTGTTTTCCATAAACGGGGTGTTAATAGGCTCTAGAGGGGTCCCTCAGTAAAGAAATGGAGGAGTTCAAGCATTTATTGACTGGTTTGTATCTTGTAGAAATATTCAAAGTGGAACACAGGAGATGTGGAGGAAAGCCACACAAACGAGAAGCTACTAATGAAGTGTTTTTACTGTTGGAGTTCAATGTGTGAGCTTGTAAAAGCTGATTAACTATTATTGTGTTTTCATCTAACTGGTTTGATAATTTGTTGGTTAAATGGCTCAGCTGAGCAACCAGTGAGTGTCCTTGGAAACATGCTGGTGCAAGAGTTAGAGCCTCAGATTCTCACAGAGGAGGTAAGTTTATGTTGTGGATCCATGATACACTTCTCTTTTAACAGGTGAGAGCACCAAGTGGTAGAGAAGAGGTATTTTGTTCTTACAGGGATTTCTTTCAGCTTATTCTAGTCAGTATAAACAAAACTCCCCTTCTATTTTTTTCATAATGATTTTCATTAACAATTTCATTCTTTTTTTTCTTTTTCTTCTTTCTTTCCATCTTGATTTCTTCTTTCTGTCTCTTTTTCTTTCCCTCTTTGTCTCTCTGTCTTTTTCTTCCACATTCATTAACGGAATCTTTTTAGAAGAAAACATTTTTTGACTTTACAGAATCACAGAATTACAGAGTTATAAGCATTGATGAGATCTCCACTCAGTCTTCTCTTCACCTGGCTGAACAGCCCCAGGGTTCTCAGCCTTTCCTCATACAGGAGATGCTCCAGTCCCCTCATCATCCTTGTGGCCCTCCACTGCACTCTCTCCAGCAGTTCCCGTTGAGGAGAGCTGCTGAGGAGCTGAGGAGCCTAGAACTGGACACAGTGCTACAGATGTGGCCTCACCAGAGTTGAGGAGAGTGAGAAGATCACCTCTCTCACCCTGCTGACCACTGTCTGTGCAATTGACCCCAGGATACCATAGGTTTTCTTGCCCCCCAGGGCACACTGCTGGCTCATAGACAATCTGTTGGCCACCAGGACACCCAGGTCCTTCTCAGCAGAGCTCTTCTCCAGCAGACCAACCCCAAACCTGGACTGATGCATGCAGTTATTCCGCCTGAAACGTAGGACCCTGTACTTGCTCTTGTTGAACCTCCCCACCCACTCTCATCCTGCCCAGGTCTCACTGGATGGCAGCACAAACATTCTGGTTTGTCAGCCACTCATCCCAGCTTCATATCAGCAAACCTGCACGCTGCCATTCATCCATACCACTGATGAAATCGTTGAACAAGACTAAAAAGGCTTAATTAACAACTAACACAAAAATGTTAATAGTCGTGTCAGAGCAGCAACAATATAATTGAAGAGACTTGAAAAAACAAGTTAGAAAAACAGTAAGCCTCGATATCCAAACAGAATTAATGAACTCTGCACTTGAAAATGGAAAGGAGAAAGAGAGAGGGAAGCTTACAAAGATCACTGTGAATCCTACTGATTTAAATCTGATGATGGCTGCAACTGTCAGTAAAAATATTTAGTATGTTTAAAGCACTGGTGAATAAGACTTAGTGGATGGATAGGGTGTAATAAACTCATACCTAACAAATTAAACATAACATTTTATGAATTGGAGCTGACACAGAAAATAAGATGTTTGAGAAGTCAAAGAATCATAGAATCTTTTGAGTTGGAAGGGACCTGTAAAGTTTATCTAGTTTAACTCCCCTGCAATGAAAGGGATGACTACTGCTCAGTCAAGCTATGTCCAAGGCTGAAGATTCCATATCCTATTTGGGCACAAGTTCTAGTGTATGATAAATGTCATTGTGGTTTCATTTTTTTATATCCACAATTATTATTTCCGTTATTGTATCTTTGGCCTTTTTTTCTTTTCTTTGTGCATCTCAGATGAATGTCTGGCTCTCTCATCTCTGCAAACTCCCATTATATAGCTGAAGACAGCAGTTCAGTCCCCTCCTTCCATAAAATGTGGTTTGTTCTCCAACTGCTTTAAAGACCTCTGCTGGACACACTCCAGTTAGATAATATAGGGCTTCCCGTAAGCCATACTGAGGGTAGTAATCACTTCATTCAATCTGCTGCTCCACTTTTGCTAATGCAGCCCAGTACAAAGTTGGCCATCATTACTACAGCAGTGCACTGATGATTCACCTTCACCCTGTTGCCCACCAAGACCTCAGCATCTCTTTCTACAGGAGTGCTACTTCAGCCTTAAATTCCGAGCCTCTAGCATCCATATCCGTACTGAAGAATCGCATTCACTTCTAGTGTACAAGAATAGGAGAATATGTGTATGCGTGTCAAGTATGCCATAAACTCAGAGGAAAATAAAAAGTAAATAAATAAATAAATCATATATTTTAAGGATCAGGAAAAATATATCAGATTGTGAGAAAAATGAGACAAAAAAGACATAGAAAGACTGATTTTAAAGACAGATAAATTGATATAAAAAAGCAGTCACAAATTCTGAGCACTGAAATAAGCTACCAAGATGACTAATGGGGTCTCCAGATTTTGATATTTTCAGATTAAGTCCAAATGTCTCTCAATGTAAACGGCTTCAGCTGAACACAAATTACTGGTCCTGAAACAAGAAGTAGATGAGATGTAATGGACTGTAGCATGCAGGATAAGAAAGTGAATTATCTAATGGACTCTCTCAGGTTAAAGCTTTTGAATTTATGAATAATGTCTGGGACAAATTTGTTGCTGAAATGATACAGATGTCTATAATGATCCCTACTCATTCCATTGTGTAGCTGCTTTTCTTGCCAATTGTATCCACATAATGTTTCCAGAAAAATAGTCACTGAGACACATATCATTCCAGGAATTTGGTGATCCAGCAGGGCTGATAATATATAAATTGCATTAAATTCAATAATATAGGTGTGTATACATGTGAAGTGGATAAAAAGGTATCACAGTTACACCTTGCAACTATTCTTATTTCCTGTGTATACATATAACATTTTACACTTCTGCAGTAAAACAAAATAAAACTAAACAAATACTTAAAATTTAAAATAATAAATAAATAAAATCTGTCTCAAAAACTGGGTGAGACAGCTCTCTTGGCATCAATCAGACCAATTTAGGGCCACTATTTCCCATTACACATCCTCCTACCATGCAATCCTGTGAAGAGCCTGGCCTGCTAGGATCAACCCCCTCAGCAGAGCTGTTCCCCAACTGCTCAGAAACGCAGCCTGCACATAGGAAATTTTCCCTTCTAGAATATAATAGGAATCCTGTGGGACTGCTTCACTGCTTTATTTAGAGCTCTGTGTACTGTACAGCAGACATGCCCTTCCTCTGCACTCCTGAATTGCATATACACTTGAGGATGTCTCTTCAGGTGATGATGGTGACTCTTAAGGTCATAGATAGAGACAGATAAAACCCTGAGTTAAAAGCTTCCACACTGAGCAGGGGGACTTTGAGCAACCTGGTCTAGTGGGAGGGATCCCTGCTTATAGCAGAGGGGTTGGAACTTGATAATCTTAAACGTCTTCCAACCCAAACCATTCTATGACTCTGATTCTATGAGCCATTAAGCACCAAATTTTGAGCTTGATCTAGCCAGTTTCTCAGCTGTCTTAACACTCCACCCACTATATGTGCCAGAACCATAGAGTAACCTATATGAAATTTTAACATCAAATACAGTATGTAGTGCCTTACTGGGAAAGTAATAGTAAAGTAAAGAAAAACAGATAATTCTTACACTTCTTGGACTAATTTCACATTTCCTCTTCGTGCTGCAAATGCTGTAAGACATGAAACATTGTTCCTATTGCAAACAAAATTCATGTTTATAGTTCAAATTCTTTGTTCTGATATTTCTGCACAGAAATCCCATTGTAGCACAAGCATTTCACTCCAAATGGTCACAGAGCCTTCAGGATGGGAATATGGGATTATTGCTCTTGTATTACTGTGCTCCACAAGAGAAACTGAGTGCCCACAAAAGAGAGAGGAGATGCTTTTATGAGCACCTTAATTTCTGTTGTAAAGATAATGAAATACGTTAAAATCTTCAACGACTCTTTTCTTTATTATTTTTTTTTTTTGCAGTAATTTATTAGAGAAGGGAAAATAAATAAATAAAATAAATAAATAAATAAACTTCCTGAAACACATATCAGACAATCAAGAGTGAGAAGGAGAGAGAGAAAAAAGCTGGCTCCATGCAGGGCCTTTTTGCTTACAGCTATGAGACAGTACTGCACTTTCTCCTAATAACCTTGACCCGCTTTTCCTGGCTCAGCAGTAGCATCTGTGTCACATCGGTTTAGCATCTGTTTATCAATCTAACTGCACAAACCTGATTCCTGCTCCTATTCTCTTTAGGGCTCGCAATATTAAAACAACTGAATTAAACCGTCAGAATTCGGGAAGACCAAAAGATGTGGGAAGTAAGGGGGAAAAAAAACAGGGAAGAGTGAAAATATGCAGGAGCTCCATTTATTCTCAACAGATCTTCAAATTTAAGGGAATAATCACAACTAAAATCAGTTGTACAGAACGCAAGCTTTTAAAACAGAGAAATCAGGAACTATCTTGGACTTTTGGGTGGATCTCAAGAAAAGACAATGTGGTATAGTGAGGTAATAAATTACAGTCTAACTCAGTCCTAAGAACTCATGCCTCCAGGGGAAAAAAAAAAAAAAAAATGAACAAAATACCAGTGAATAGGATTTAGTATCAATTTTGAAGAGGCAGGTTGGATGCTTTTGGGAATACCCCAGGCTAGTCCCTGTGGTTCACTTTTCCCCCTTTACTAGCACTTTTGTATTTCCAGGATAGTCCTGAGTTTGAATTAAATCAGAGCCCCACCATGTTGTGCACACACATCATAGCATTTAGCCTCTAATCCCTCTAATAAACAGAAGCAAAGGAAATGGGAAAAGGAAGATAAAAATAAGTGAAGAAGAATAACATATGAAAGCACCATATTTATTCTTTCTTCAAAACACATTAATGGAGACTTTGGACTACATGCACAATGATGTAAGTCAAGCTGCTCCACCAGATTTTGTTCCTACATCCATTATGCTGTGACTGTAAGTAAAGAGGGAAAATAGATGGAAAGAATGGACTCATTGCAGTTATACAAAGTGCCAGCTATCAAAACCATATGACTAGATCTCAGTGTGAGGTAAGTACATGATTTACAGGCTAATTCACTGCTCAGGCCACCTCCAGTGAACTTAGATTAGTCAAGAGATGAGTTTGAAAGAGAAAACATATGTAAACAATTGCTGAACCTCCAAAGAAGGTTTCTTCCAAGGGAAAGCAAATGATAAAATGGTTTGGACTGTAGGTCTGTAAAGAAGTGGAGAGATAATGCTAAATTTGATTCAACTTACTGTAATTCCAAAGCAGTTCTTAATGCAGCAGCGCACGTGCTCTGGCTATGATATGAACTTGAAATCAAAACCATTTTTTGCCCTTTTATTTTTTACAGCTTTTCACTCTCTCCATGTTACCTCATTTTTTGTTCTAGAGCAATGACAGAAACTCATATGGAAGCTCATCCGATGTCACTAATGTTGCAGGGTTTCACCTGTTTTTCACACAGGAAAGCTTTACTGCCCCAAAGTTACTCAGAACTAGCTTATTTTTTCAAAGGCTGGGCCTGCTTTGCATCACAAGTTCTCCAGACTTTACTTTGGGATCCCCAGTGCCTCAAGCTGAAGGCAGAATGTGCAGGAGATGAACAGCAGCTTTGTTTTGGGATCTGTTTTTTTTTGTGGTAGCTTAGACTCTGTCACTATAGGGTTTTATATGTATACATATATTTCTATTTTTATTTATTATGTTTATATATACATATGTAAAATTGCATGTAGTTTTAAGAACGACAGCTACCCTCAAGATTTGAGCCAATTATTATCCTAAAGGCTCTTTGAATCAGACAAGAGGTAGTTAGATTGGCTAGGGCAAAATCAACAAGACTATACAAGAAAGGAAAACCTGATATAAATGGAACTTTATTCCACTGTAAGCAAACTCAAAGAGTTTGGATAAAATGTGTGAAAATATTATGTATATATATATTTGTTATATATGTATATGTAAAACAAAGAATACACATACAAGGAATCTAGGTAGGGTGCCGTATTATTCACTGAGTAGCACCACTGCAATATAACTTAAATTTAGGACATTCATGAATATTTTATTGAAGTCTGTGGTTATAATCAGTTTAGGAAAGAAAGAATGAAAAAGAAAAGGTATTATGGGTATATGACTGCGATTTGCTATACTGATGACTTTAACTTATAAGTGCAGAAGGAGTCCCATGTCTCATCTGCTCACTGGTCTCTTTGCTTACCAACAGCTTACAGAATCCTTAGCTAGATTTTATCTATTTTATCAAAGAGGCAGCAAGAGGAGGAACTGGGAAGAGAAAGCTTGTATCTGTGTGGCTCCAGATCAAGCCAGATTCAGAGGATACAGATTGAACAGCCAAGCAAGCTGAAGGATGGCAAGAATCAGGCACTGGGACAGAGCTGGAATTACTGTGTGGGACGAGGAGAAAGCAGAGATGTCACAATTGCCAGAGATGAGTCTTAGATATATAAACATACCAATGAGTTTCATTGGTTCTGTTCAATTTAGAACAGTTTGCTTTCATATTTCTAAAACTTCAGAATCTCAGGATCTCAACTGGCTATTGATCATGTAAATGTGCTATGTCTGCATATGTATATCTGCTGTGTTATGAAGTCTGTGTGAGGTACTTCAGAAGGCAGGAGACGTCACAGATCACTGAATCAACAGTCTGAGTTACTCCCTAAGCAACTTTCCATAATGAAAAAAAAACAGAAGCAAATATCTTTTTAATGGGGAACTACAATTTGGGAGACATATGCAGCCAGCAGTAATTTTCTGTTCATATTTAAGAAAAATATAAAGATGGATTAATTATGGGCTGGCAGTTGGCGGTAGCCTAGGGACCAACTGTTGTCATATTGTACTCCATACAGACAGAGGACAGGACGAACCAATAATAAATATTTATGACTCTCTAAAAAAGACTCATTTCTTAAAACTGGGAAATGAGGATGAGTCTTAATAGGCAGGAAAATAACATGATCGGGAAAATGAGAATGAAAATTTGGAATTTTTAAAGAGAAATTCATGAAGCTGTGAACTCAACTTTGGATAGAAGCAAAACTTTGTTCAAAGGCAAAGGAAACACACTAATTAGAAATAAGAATGCAACATGTGACAACGGGAAAGAAAGAGACCTTAACACACACGGCAAAATAAATTAAACATTATAAAGTGTAGAAAATTGATAAGGGAAGCTAAAGACTTCAAAGAAAATCCCATGGTTAGTAGGATTAATGACAATGAACTTAATTTTTTGGAATAATTAGGAACAAACTAAATCCTACAAATAGCACAAGACATTTAGTAATGGAAACTTGAAAACTGTTTAAACCATACAATGTAAGGTCAGGTCTCCAAATGCTTCTGTTTATCTAATAAGGCTTGAACAATTTGCATTCCCAAAGAATTCATATGCTGAGGAGTGTTCTATTTCCTGTAATTTTAAAAGTCATTATTAAATTAGTCTTATGGCAACTTTTCTTGTGTTTTTTTGAGGGTCAACTTCAAAGTAATCAGTCTACTCCTTCTTGTGGGCACATTTATCTCTGTTTTAAATATACTGATATGACACCATCATACTTTCCTTCTCTAGAATTTCTTTGTTATGCCAAGATTACTAAAATTAGTATCAGGGATTGACTGAGTGATGTTATGGTGATATACAGGAACAGGCTGCCCAAGGAGGTTGTGGATGCCCAATCCCAGGAGGCATTCAAGGCCAGGCTGGATGTGGCTCTGGGCAGCCTGGGCTGCTGGTTGGCAAGGGGGGTTGAAACTGGATGAGCATTGTGGTCCTTTTCAACCCAGGCCATTCTATGATTCTGTGAGATTACAAGACCACTTGATAAACTGTAGGTAGCTTAATAAATCCAACAAATTCTAGCACAGACACCTATACACACAAATAAAGCCCCATCAGAACTTTAAATTCTATTACAAGAAAACAAGAACAGAATGGAATGGAAAATAGGCAATGAATATTTGAAATGTGGGCTTCATAGTGGAAACAACATTGAATAAATTTGTTTCAGATGAATTTCACCAAGACCAAATCCTGATTTTTGGTGATTTCACAGTCTGAAAACAAGTAATAAAATCTCCAAACTGGGTAACATAGCACATCATGACAGAAGTAAAGCAGCAAGACACAGTTATCTGAATATCATGATCAAGTGAGTACAAAAAAAGAGTATGACTTAATGCCATCATGTGAAAGCATCAACAAGTAATGACATTCTGCCTACAGAGTGGTGTCTATATCTTGGGAAGCAGAGTCCTGGAGTGAAAAGGACCTAACAAGACTAAGGACAAAGTGGTTTGGCAAAATGTTTAGGCAAACAGAAGTTATTGGGCATCATGCAGAGAGAAAGGAATGAATGTTATTGTCTGTGAAATACCACAACCAGGTTTGGAGAATCTAATGGTCCCTTCTAGCCTAAACTGTGAAGGAAATCTATTTCATCTGAATAGATCTGTGTATTCCCTGCTAGACATTCTGGGATGGTGATGCTTAGTCTTTGGACTTTAGATACTCTTTAGCTTAGTCCAATAAAATTTGAAGTGAATTTTCAACTTTTCCCATCAGTACCTACATTCATCACATGATTGACAGTCAAAAGATGCTTTTAAGGACTTGCAAAGGAAGATGGGATTTTTGGCTCAGTAGTCATTTGGCATCTCTTGACATCATGAAGTCACAACCACACATGCACACTAAAGAAAAGAAAAAAAAAAAGAAGACCAGTAGTGAAAACAGAGATGTAAAGATAGATCACTGGTTTTGTATTGCTTTTATTTTGCCTTGGCTAATACAATAAATGCAAGCAGTAAAAAATGAACTTCCAATGACAGCCTCAGTGTTCAGAACTCTGTCTTTTCCAGTCTACTTTGCATCTGGTACAATAAAAGGGTTGGGTATTTTTTTTTCACTTGCGTATGTTTGTTTGTTTTTCTGACTCCGTATCTGAATAGATTCAAATGCCTTCCTGTCACCAATGTCCTGATCTACTCATGACATAAATTAAAGTAGGCCCAAAGCTCATTTATTTTACACCATTATGCTTATACAACAAGAAACTTGATCTGATGGCAGAGTTTGTAAGAATGCCTCAGATAGGGTTATTTTACTTATGCTCTTAACACCAGACTGGTTTATACAGGAACTACTGAGCTTGCTCTTCACCATCTGGAGATTTACCCATGCAAAAGAAATTCTCAAGGGGACAGTTAAGCTGGTTTTCCAACTGCAAAACAGCCTGAGCACGGACCAACATCTGGCCAAATTGTCCTGTCAGGGACCTATGCTCACTGAGCATATTAAACATGGCACACCATTATTCTTAGTGTATTTTCTTCTCCTACTTGAAATCATAAGGGGGGAAAGCAGCAGATAGAGGATGAACAAAGACAGAAATAAAGGAGTGAAAAATGCAAGTATTTTCAGAAAATTTAATGCTCTTGCCTTCCTTACGAATGTGCATTAATGCTGTTTTCTAAAAGGTCAATGGATTTGTCCAGGAGTGATTTTTTAATGCTTGTGATAGGGTGATGAGCACTCTCAATAACAAACAGCAGCAAACCACAAATACTACAAATTGCTCTTCAATTTTTCACGTCTGGAATTGTCTTTAGTTCTTGCCAGAACTGAGCAAATCTGTTCATCCTTTCCTATACTTCCCACTGTGCTTGCAGAATGATGCACGATGCACCCAACTTGGGCAGCTCATGCTTTATTCAGATATTCCTCGGCCCCAAAGCGGAACCCAAGATTCAGTTTATTCATTGACTATTGTCCCTCACCCAACTCCCTCCCAGCCTTCCAACATCCTCCGCCATTTTCCTCACTACCTTTGGTTGGCATAGGGCAGTCGGCATCTCATTTCTCACCCTGGAACCTGCTGCACCAGCTTTTTCCTTATCCTTCCACCTGACTCCCTTAAATCTATCTCCATTCAGATTATTTCTATGACATAATATCCCCAAAGTGGATAAGTCTGATTATCACCTTTCTTCATTTTGCACCTTGAGGTTTGATTTTGATGGTTTTACCAGCCTTCCAACACTGAAAATGTCCTATATTATATCCTCTTAGCATCTTCTCCCATCTCTTCTCTGTATGATTAAATAACCTTGTGCATTTTATATAATTATTACCGGGTTTTGTTATTTCTAATATTAATATTTTCTCTAATATTGTTAATATGAGTAACACTGGCAAAAATGGCTTTGTTTCCTTTTTGTCTTTAACATCCCCATACTTGGGAAATACTCGGGCTCTTCCATTTCCTCTGATGGGGTATATATTCCTCTGAGACAGTGGTCAGCTTGGAGAATATTTATGTGGTAATAAAAAACTTTAACAGAGGATTGTTTGGATCTAATAGTCTCAGGTATTTCAACACATCTCTGCTTGTCATGTGTCATGCTGAATTACGCTGTGGCTGCATGTGACAGCAGCCCATAATGTGTTCCATGTAATATAGTTTGAAATGTAATGCGACGGGAGGGGAGCTTAAAGGGAAAGATCCCTCGTTCACTCTGGATAAAGGCTGTGGATTCAGAAAGAAAGCAACTTCAAACTGTCAAGGAATTGAAAAAGATTAAATGACAGATGAGCAGCAAGCCTAGAAAGAATTCTGCAGTAGTAGATTAAATGGTACCTGTAACACATAGCATTAATATTAATAACTCCCATTAATATTTTTCAGTTTTACAGCACAGATCATTTTTTGTCTAAGTCATCAAATCACAGCTACATGTTAATTTGTCAATCCGGGCTTGGCAAATTATAAATGATTGACAATTAAATAGAAACATGGAAAGGTAAATAAACTTTCACAGAGGATAAATGGATGGCTGGAATATAGGAACAGAGCCACAGGGGGAAACCAAGTGTCCTGGTTTTCAGCATTCAGCTTTAAATCCTTTTGGTGGTACTGCCTTCCCCCCCTCATGCACTCATACCAATATTTCCCACTTCTGGCTGAAGAGACTGGCTTCTTTACCGACTGTGTCTGGTAGGATGGGAGAAAGAAGGAGAGAGAGATTTCCATTTGGGGTAAAGGAATGAAAAAGTCCTTCTGTTCTTACAGATGATCTGATCCTCTGGGGAAACGATGCTATTCACTCAGTTGGGGGTGGGAGGGAAGAAAAAGAAAAAAAAAATAATCTGTTTTTTGCTGGCAGAAATGGTGAAAATTCACCCTTCAGCAATTTGGTGAAAACTGATCATTCTGGACACATCTCAGCCCGGTTCGCACAGCAAAAGCCTGTGCCATGCGAACTGGCAGATGCAAAGAGAGAGAGAGAGAAAATGAAATAGCACTTTAAAACTGTGCACCAGGCTGTCCGGCTCACAGATCTGCTCTGCAGTCCTCCCTGCTCTCACAGAGCTGATATAAACTTCGAGAGGAAAGAATGGTGCTCATTTCTGCCAGCTGACAATCCTGCATGTGGTAAAGAGCATCACTGGGAGCCACTGGTGGAGGGGGGTCCTTCAAGCATAGGGGTGCACATGGAGGCACTCCCCAAGCAGTGCCTTTGTCATACATGAAACATGAAACATGAATAGAAATCCCAACCTGGATCAAAGTAACCAAGTCTGGCTCTGTTTTTGGAGCTGCAAATGGAAGTGGAGCCCTCTGCCACAAAGGGTCACAAGGAGAAGCTCTAACTGAGGGCAAAGTGCCCTTGCTTCATTTTGCACAAACAAACACAGGGAAATAAGTTTGATTCTAAACATGAAGGAAGAAAGAAATACAGAGGAAAGTTTGCCACTAGGATAGACTATTGCACTGAATTGCACAATTCATTTTGACCTGAATTCATTTCTATGAATTAAAAGATTAATGCTTCTAATATTTAGTTATTACATCATAATTACTATAAAACACTATATATTATATTCAAAGCAGAGAAGGCAATTTGAATTGCTAAAATAAGATGAAAATGAGCTTTGCAGTGTCGATGCTGTTATTGCTGGTGGTGGTGCTGCTGTTGTTTCATTTCAAATTAAATTCCAGGAACACTTGGTTTTGAAGCTATAACAAATTCCAAAGGTTTTTGTTCTTGCTGAATGGAAATGTGGGTCTCTCATTTTAAGACATACATCAACCTACTTTCAGGCCACTGCATCAGACAGAGAGTAGCTATTCCCAAATTCAGCACTCACACACCAGGGGAGGAAAAAGTCTATAATCAATGTCTAGTTCACCATTAAGTTCATCACAGTGAATGCCCCAGAACAGACTGCAGCTTTCATATTTGAATACTGTTGGGTCAATAGGGAAACCTTGCCATAGAGAATTCAGTGTACAGGAACAGCACCTATAGTCAACTAGTGCTCTCTAAGATGCTCCAGGGTACCCAAGACAGCCACAGAAGGCTGACACATATGTCCTAGAATCTATAGGAGCACACCTGGAAGCCAAGTGGAAAACCAAGGGTGTCTCCAACGGCACTTAAGTCTTACATTTAGGAAAATAAGTTGAGCTGCCTGTTCCTTTCGAATGAATACAGAGAGAGCTGGAGGAGTTTGGCTCCAATATACACGATTATGAATCTATTCAGTCACTCCTGTGTAAGTATCTCGTGACATCTGACACATCATAGGCTTTCCCCCTGGCCTCCAGCTGCCACTCCAGAAGGCTGCTGGTTTCCATCAGTCCTGTGTCATATCTGTCAGTGTTGTGCAGATGTCTCAGATATCCTGAAGAACCTCAAGTGGTACGAGATGCCAATGTTCAGGCAACCAGATTCTTCTATTATAACAGAATTCAGCTTTAGACTTAAAGTTGCAGATTTAGTCATTAAACACCAGCTTCTAGTGAACTTTGAGATGTTCCAGCATTCCTGAGACATCTACAAAGCACTGGCAGTTGTGACACAAGGCTTACAGGAGACCCATAATGTCTGGAGAAGAAACTGGAGGCCAAAACTACCTGCCAAAGTTCTGTTGGCTGTATAATTATGTCTTCCTTGACTTAATGGGAACCTTATTACACAGCTTATATAATGGCATCCCTTTTATGTATGAAATTCTGAAGTTGAATTCTGCCTCAGTGTTTATAGAATCAGTTTTTTAGGGGAAAAAAAATAAGCGTGTAAGCATCTCTGTTTATTAAAGAACAATTTTTGTTTATGAAGAAGACTTTATCCTGAAGTACCCATTATTTTCACTGGTCTCTCAGGCACTCCTACATAAATTGTATGGAATAATACGGAACAGAATTCACTGAGTTCTGCTTCAGTGAGGACTCCTTCCTAAGCCTTACAGATTCACATAGTAAAGCCTTAAATGAGCTATTAAAGTCTTTGCCAGCAATGTAAATCTATGGAGCTCAACAGAGGTATATCTTTCCTACAGGTTCTGAATGTCACACTTCATTCTGCTGTAGTTAACACTGACACTTGAGTCAAAGTGAGGCAGTTCTTCCGTGTATCTACAATAGACTAGAGGTGCTGCTTGGAGAGGAGGGGTGTGAAAAGTGGTTTAGATGTACTCTATAGCCCAGTAAAAGGTTATTCTCCCCAGGAGTTAAGTAAATGTCATGTTCAGCTGAATACTGATGCTTTCAAGGCCTTCAACCTGTCCTTAACAGGCAAGATGCATATGCATATAGAAAACATTAACTCGGGGGAGATTTGATATTAATTTAGCTTTCTAATCAAATCATTAACATGCTGAAGTGATTGTTTTGATGTTTATTTGTTTGTTTGTTTTTAATTTGGAAAATGATGTCCAAGATGTCAAAGCCATTCCCTGCTGGCCACTATTTTGCCTTCTGCCCTCTATACCTTAACCCAATATTGCATATTGAACATCAAGAGGTAACAGCCTGTGTGAGAAAGGCTCAGGCAGGTTGTTACCTCAGCAGCCTCCCATGAAGGCTGATGGGATCTGTAGTCACACACTGTAAATAAGAAAACTGGTCTAAAGGAACTGAGATTTCCTAACACCTCTGTCTAACTCTCCCCTACAAAACTTCCCTCTGCACAAATGCAGCCAATGATATTTCAATACTGAATAAAGGAGTCAGTCTGAAATCCCATCTACCCTGTTTGGTTTTTTTTCTCCTTCATTGCATTTCAGAGGTAACACAATACTGAAGTAATAGAAGAATAACAAGTAAATAAGACTAATTTGATGCAGGATTCCATAGCAGTACAGCCTATGAGAGCAATTCTTTTCTTTCTTTTAATAAATCTCTTACTGCACAAATTTAATAGAATTATGTCCCAATTATAGTGGAGTTTTTTCTCATTTGCAGCTGGGAGAACACACAGCAGATGAAGAAGCCTGGGAGTGCGTGGTTCATGTAGCTGTATTAAAGGTTTACAACTGCCATTTTTATGGTTGTTGACAAGTCTGGACCAGACATACTCATTTTTCTGAGTGCCTTTGAGAATGGCATGGATTGTACTTGTATTTTTAATAGAACTGCTCAAATTATTTGCTGAGAAATTGTATCCAGTCACCATTTCAGATCTGCAATATGTAAGAAAACTAAAAAGGAATGGATCCTTTAAGACAGGCAAACCATATTACACAGAACTCAGGGTCTAGAAGGTAGCTGTCTGCATGTAGCCTACACTGCCTTTGGAATCAGCAGAGAAAAATAAGCACTTCCTGAAGGGGTTCATTTCTCCCTAAAAGACAATTGTAGCAGTAGGTCACCAAATTTTGGGGGGGATTAGAGGGAATGGCCTCCAGATGTGGGAGATTCCAGGGGAGATTCAGGTTGGATATTAGGAAATGATTAGGTGCTGGAATGGGCTGTGTGGGGAGGTGGTGGAGTCACTGTCCCTGGAGGTGTTCAAGAAGTATTTAGATGTTGTACCAAGGGACATTGTTTAATGGGGAAATATTGGTGGTAGGCAAACAGTTGGACTGGATGATCTTGGAGGTCTTTTCCAATCTTGGTTCTTCCATGATTCTGTATAAATGTGCTCTAAGAACATCCGTATTTCTCTCCATTTATCTTAAAGGAAGCCTAGAGTGAGTAGATTACTGAAAGAAACCTGAATTTCATATATATATATATTTGTGTGAGATGAATCTTATACAGAAAGCTTAATTCTTTTAGGATATAAAGTAAAGCTGAACAAAAAGCATGAAATAATGTACAGTCTTTGCAAGCAGGATGATAAAAAGGCATTTGAGTCTTTTTATTTTATTGAGTAGGGGATGTTCATTTCTGTCTTGTGGTAATCAGTGTATGTACAGTCATACCCACATAGATTAGATTACAAACTGGCAGCATGGGAAGCTAGATTTGGAATCACTTCGGCCTTGTGATATTTAAAGTGCCAAGTGTGAAACAGGTGCTTGATTCTCATAAAATCATGATCACACATGAAAGCCCACACCAAAGCAAATAAAGCAAAGTTGCTATCCAATGCCAGGGACATCTAACGTAACGGGTTTTCAAACACTGATTTTTGAAAGCCATACTTAATCTCTCCATCTCATGTCACTGGTTGAGAATCAGAATAACTTGAGGAGTTCCCGTAACAAAGTAGAAGTTGTCTCCCTGAATGTTGGCAAATACAATAGACCAGGTTCATTTAACTCATTTGTTTCTAAAAGGTATTAAATTTTCAAAAGCCTCATCTTAAATTCCAAGCCACGGTTTGGCAAAAAATATATGTACTCAAAAATAATGTTGGTGTTTGTTTTTTTCTTTCTACCTCTTTTACTTGACCGTCTATCAACAGAAGCTTACACATCAACCTCAGCAAATGGTCATAACACCTGAACATTGTTGTAAGACAAAACAACCTGGAAGAAATCCCAATAGGAACGAAATTCCAATTAGAAATTCTCAGTGTTTTTCATTGTCTTCCTAACTGTCGCTGACACAGTAAGGACAAGAGGTGGATAAGATCAGTTAGTTAATATTAGTTACCAGTTTTACCTGCACATTCCTTCTTGGTTACTGAAGTGCAACCAGTTCCCAGGGAAGCAAGGTAGGTGGCTATTGACCCTAGTTAGAAGTTTCAAGTGACAGAAGTTTAATAAAATCACCACGTGAATCATTTACCATCTGCAAGAAGTTCTTGTTGCTGTTGTTAGAACTGGTAAATTGCCAATAATGATAAAATTAGTTGGTTAATTAGTTTAAAGAATCTGAAAATCAGGAGTTCCATAGGGATGTCAGCGAACTGCAGGTCTACCTATCCAGTCAGATCATAGTAAGTCCAGTACTACAGACAAGATGCTCACCTGTTCTTTGTGCAAACCAACTGGGTGAAAGAAAACTGCTCTTTTGGCATTGCATCTAGTTTGTAAGGATCTGACTTCAGTTCCTATCTTTCCCCTATAATTTCTGTGCAACTCAGTTAAAACATTTACTTTCCTCATGCTTTTGATTTCTCATATTTAGGGTGAGAATATAATAGCTCTTTCCTCATGAGGGGTTTTGTAACTCATTATTGTTTGATATATGTCTTCTGGGGATGTTTAAGTAGAATCATCCATCTCTTGAGGCCAAAATGACCTCCCTAGGTCCCTCTTGGCCCAATTTTCTAAGCCCCTGTGATTGCTTAGATGTTGCAGTAATAGGGAGCATATGATGACCTCAACAGATACATTTAAATGACTCAACCAATAGAACATCTGTGGTTACCTCTGGGAGACTTTCACAAATGTTCTGACACTTAAGAAGTTTGTCTAGATACACAGCCTCATTTTCCCTTTGCTCAATTTCATCTCATTGCCCCTAGTTATGAATCTGCTACCCACCTTCAGCACTCCATCTCCCTCTTCTCTGTACACATCATTCAAATGCTTACAGAACTGCAAACATCTCATGACACACTCGGGGAGAGCAGGGGAGAGGGGTGGATGAGCACCTCTTTTGTGCCCCTAAGCACTCAGGAAGAGTGCACGCTGCCTGCAGTGATGCCCATGTGAATTGTCTATATTAGAGCAAAGAGCACCTGAGGAGAAACCCACCTGGTGAGTGAAAAAAAAAATCATCAAATAGTGTTTTCCTTTCGATCTTAATTCAGGCACTTAATTAAAGCCAACAGAGAATTCTAAAGTGAGGAGAAAAATTAGAGCAACAACTTTTTAATTATGCTGTAGGCATTTTCTGTCTTACTTCTTCATTTTCCAAAAATCAAACACCTCCTCTAAATATACATTAAGACAAAGATGATGGTGCTGCGGTATAATGGGATAGAGGCTGCTTAGTACTTAGTAAGCAAGTGCTGAAGGTTGTCTGTCCAAATTCAGGATCTAAATAATCGTACGGTCACCCCTTTCCATGAAGCACCTCAGGTTCATGTCTGGGCATTCCTTTCCCCATTGTCTTGGGAAAAGAGCAGAAGGAAAGAAAAGATGGGAAGAAGCTGAATCTGCAGGAATGTCTACCAAGAAGAAAAATTGTCTGGTCACGCAGAAATATTACTCTTCCAATGGCACAGCAAGTTGCTACCTCCAAACACTGGGAGAGATGAAATTCTCCCATCAAATCCTGGAACAACACTGCTCCTGCCTGTTGATAATTACGAGCTGAACCAGTTCCTCAGTAGGCACATTTTTTTCCCCTTTTAGAAAGAAATGAAGAAAAATGAAAAAAGAGAGTGTTTTGAGCATTTGCGCCTGTTGTCCACAGTCACAGTTATGCGGACTTAGAACAGACCAAGGCTTGCTGATGTTGAGAGAGGAGATTGTGGTCAGGATAGCAGAACTGGATCTAATTACGTAATGGGCATTCATTTGTAAGAACATCGTTTTGTGCGAACAAGACCAGATGTCTGATGTCTCAGCCTTTCTAGGACAACTGGCTGGAGATATTCCTTGGCTTGACTTTGTTTGTGCTAAGTGGTTGGACTGGTGCGTCTACTTCGCTTTGTCTCTGCACTCAGAGACCTCATCTGTGGCTCCCAGGGTGCAGATCCCACTATATATTTTCATAATAGGATACAAGCCAGCCAGAAACATTTCTGAGATCCGATATCACTTTTCATGATAGTTTTCAGACAAGTAAAGGACAATGCAGCCCACTGGAAAATCAGTCATATTCTGCCTCATTTTAACATTTGGAGTGTCAATGCATGGAATAAAACCAATTTTTTTTTTGGCTGAAAAGCAATATTTTCAGTTGTCAGAAAACTGCAGCATTCTTTAAATATAATGTAAATGTCTAAATTGGCCTGAAACAAAACGACTGCAATATTTCACATCAATGAGAAATCTCCCTATGGCTCAAAGAAACCAAAATTATTTCAGTGTCACTGATGAAAGCAAGTTAATGGAACCATGAATTAACAGGAATGTCCTTCTTATGGGAGATACAAAGGAAGCTTCCAGAATCCCACAAAGCCTGAGGATTCATTCAAGCTCTTTCAAGGACTGAGTCATGGTCCTATAGCAAGGAGTTTAATTCAGATCACTCTGGATCCAGCCAAAATCTTCTGGGCATTTATACTCAGTGCTGCAGAAATGGGATTTGACCAGGATGGAGACAACTTCTGCAAAGATTTTAAACTGTTAATTTTGCAACAAAAGTCTGCAAAGCTGTAAGGTTACTGCCCTTTACAATACTACTTGCAAACTCAGCATAACTTGAGCATGGCCTAACTCTACACATTAGAGTCAACAACAGTAAAATATATCACAATACTGTGGCCTCTCCTCCAAGCTGTGAGGTTTACTAGATACTTAAAAATAAATAAATAAATAAATAAATAATCATCTTACGGCTTTAAATCTGGATTTAATATGCTAAAACAAATTAAACAAAGCTGCTAAGCATCATCCAATATACCACATATTTCACCTCCAATTCAATTTGTCACCTGAAGACCTCTGTCTGTGTCACATGTTTTTAAGTTTCTTTGGAGGAAATGACTCAGGAGATATTACGGATCATTTTCTGTTCCATTAGAATATTCTCTAAAGAGACTTATGAATCTCATCTTGCAGCTTCAACATCTTTAACTGGCTATTAGCTGCTTTCACATTCTAATTAACATGTCAGAAGAGTGCAAGGAGTGTATCCTGAACAGTTGCCTTTCTTTTTTATGGTCTTTGTCGTTAAAATGACAAATATAGAGCATCTATCAAAACAGAATGGCAATTTGCAGTTTTTAATGTGAGAAATGTATTGAGAACAGGAGGCAGTACATAAAACATTCAATCTAGTCCTTAAAAATGATCAGATGCCTCCTGAACAGTGAAAAAAAAATCTCCTTTTTTATAATGTTAATATCAGAAATAATTTAATTGCATGAAACGAACCCCAGAATTGACATACGACGTGGACAAATTCTACCTTATGGGTATGATTCACATAAGTATCAGAGACTGATATAATTCTATTCTTGGCCAAATAACCATGAAAATCTCAGCCAGAAAAGAGATGATACTGAACATTTTTGAAACTTCTATTCAGTATTTTGAATATCTTTCACATATTCACCTAGCTAATACTGATATGGGCCCAATTACTACCTAACATTAATCATTAAGGGATTTATTCTCTCAACAGGCTTGTGACCATGAAAGAAAATACTTTTTCTTCTGCTTTCACTGACACAGTAGAACTAGAGAAAGGTATTAAACAGTCTGCCTTTGAGACTGGTGCCCTTATTTAAACACAGAACATGGGAAGCAGCTACAATCATCTTTCCCACATTGTCCCAAATATACACTTATCCCAGTGTTTAGAATCAAAGAACATATCATGTCCTTGCCCTCATATCCTCATCCAGTCTTTTTGTTGGTAGATGGGTGTGCCAGAAAGGGCCCCTCTTATTTCCAGTCAAGGGGATTATTTTTATCATATTGACATTTGTCCAGAAGACGCTAAACTAAGAATGCTCATTTATTCCATGCACACAAGTTAGACATCACCCTTCCCTGGTCTGATTCTTAAAATGATCTTCAGTAAATAAATTATGGAGAGCTTTGCAACGAGATTAACTCAGAAACCACTCTCAGAAGAACATGTATCTTTTCCAGCTAGCTCTTATCTGATGGGCAGTCATAATGGGTTGGTAAGTTAAAAGATAGGATTACCAGTGCTGGAAAGTAAGAAAGTGCCTGTCGCACTAATCTGAAAGAATTTGGATTATTATGTGGATTACTTCTGTAAACTTGTGTACACTAAGCTGGCAACTGCACCACATATTTATACCTGAGGCAAATGAATCAAATCACAAGCATATTCAAGCATGTACACTGCTGCAGGAGTTACAGCGTAAATTGGTTCCATAGGAAACAGATAGGTACCTCAGCACTGCTAAATAAATAAATAAATAAATAAATAAATAAATAAATAAATAAATAAGGCTCTTAATTGCTTAACATCCTTGAACACAAATACTGATAAATAGGAAAATGTGTCCTAAAATCAAGAGTGCAGTACAATGAGACACCTCTTCCTCTGTCTTAGGCTGATGTTATTTATAAGGAGGAATTAACAGCTTTACTGTCTTGCACCCCTTGGTCTCTTTGTGGAGCAGAGTAGAGTACAATTTAGTCAACCCGCTTGCTCAGTGAGTCTACCACCAACTTTACACCAACCCATGTTACTTATCCTCTAGACTACTGGTGTGGCAACAAAGAATACCTTCTTTTGCCTACCCAATTGTTTGCTGTTTTACTTTGTTGGATCATACTTTAAGTTTTACCACACTTCCTTTGGTTAAAATTCAGTTTTGAATGCCTTAGCTCTGAAGCTAGATATCAAACATTTTGTTCATCTAAAAAATCAGCACAAATCTGTGTTAGTCATGCTGGTTATTTTTATATGGTGTTACAAAATAGAAAAATCTATTCTAGAGTGTCATTCCTTTCATCTTTGGTACAGCCATTGTTTAGCTCATATATTTTTAACCCCAGAAAGGCAAATTTCTTCTAATGGTCTGTGAAGGGAATTCAGGATATAAACTTGACTCAGAAATAAATGTACATGTTATAAAGTTAAGTGAGATTAACTTCACTCTTAGATCCACTACTTTAGATCATCTAGGCAATGAAAGAATAAGGCAATGGATGTGTTGTGAATGGAAGCAGTGTACCTAAGGCTCATCCCGAGCCTTCTGAAATCAATTCTAACATGAATGCCATCATCATATATATCAGAGTGGATGATTTCCCTGTACTTTCAGGCCCAGACCAAAGCATAAACTGTTCCTGTGAGTTGTCCAAATGTTAGTAGTTTTCCCTGATCAAACCTTTTACCATGGGCCATAATGGGTTCTGGTGCCTGAATATGAGTCTTGATGCTGTTTGATTTGCTACAAAAGCAGAAATTTATTTTAAGTATTTATTTTAAGTATTTCAGTTTTACGCTTAACTTTGTGTTCAAACCAAAACTCTTCTTTATTTTTTCTTCCTTTCCTTTTTCTTGTTCCTGTTGCTTAGCCAAAATTTCTTATTGCCCTGCAGTTAACCAGAAAAGAAAGAAAAAAAGAAAAAGACAACTTGGTTTAGCCATAGTAATCCACATGGTTTGAAGAACACAAGTATCACTAAGGAAAGTAGGAGGGCTTCAGCTCTCTTTTGATTTGTTTTATGCCAAGATCATCATTCTGCAATCAGTAACATTTTTATGATGCCTCATATTTTATCCTTAATTATTTCTCATTTTCTCTGATCTGACTGAAATAAACCTGGGAACACTGGCTTCAGCAAGGCACAGTCTGGTAGAAAGTGTACACTATAAATACAGTGTAGAAAGATATAGCTGTTGCCTTTATTTGACAACCTAACTGTTCCCCAAGCACTCATCCACCAGCCTTATAAAAGGAAATGTAGTTACTATGGTCCAAAGTCACCGTTGGCTTAAGCATGTGCAATTCCACTGAAGTCAACACAATTGTATCAGTTTACTTTCAGGGTGAATTGGGACCCAGACCTTTACTGAAGTAATAAAAGGTCAGTCAAACATACAGGCAAGAGACCAACTTATTGTTTGAGTGAAAGCTGTGGCTCTGCTCAAAGTTTTTGGCACATATCATAATATCAGTTAACAAATGAGGTGAATATGTAGTGAAAGAATAGGTGTTGGGATATAACAGCGAGTTACGTGGATTTATGGGCGTGTTAAATTGTCTGAGCCATGTTAAGTAATTACATCTTTTCACCATCTGCAAATACAGAGAAGTATATCTTAGCTCATCTCATGTTAGAGCATGATAAGTGAGACTAAAATAGTGAAACTGAATACCTTTAAGAAAACATACAATATTTGCAATTAAAGACAAAATGAGACTGACGAAAATAAGTATCTCATACACATGTATGACTAATAAGAATCTCATACACGTGTATGAGATACCCTCTGAAGACATTAGGTTTTGTCAGCAGAACATAAAGCCTGAATTAGGCCAAGAAAACAATAAAATTTGCCTTACAGTTGCTCATATTTGGTAAGCTTATACACAGTATGAGATTTGCCCTATCAACACTCTCTAAGGTAGCAGAAGCTGTAGTATGTAGCTGGAAATCTGACTATCTATACTACAGAGCAAACTTAGAGCATTTAACCTCCAACAGTGCGTTTCAGTGGCTTACCCACATTTCTGTGTCTCAGCCTAAACACCAGAAGGTGTTATACAAAAGCAAAGCCAGTAGTACAGTGCAAGAAAGCAACAGGAATACACACAAATAACAACAACAACAATAACAAAACTTTCCTGATATAGCTAGCTAGTATTTCTCTGTCAATTAAAAATGTCATATACAGGATCAATAAAACACATTGAATTCTTTCAGAAGTTTGATGGCTTAACGATACTGGTTTACAATGGGTGATATGTCTACGAGCCCCAGCTGCCATGATCATATAACAGTAATGATCTCAGCAGACAGATATTACATAATTTTCAGAAAATCTCAGTGCTTTTTACAAAGATGGATTCCTTCTCTGTCAAGAAGGCAATTTCATCAAAACTGAGAGAAAAGTGATGGGTCCACGGCCTCCCTGCATAGGGAAGAAATCTGTTCTTAGGTGTCTCACATTAGTGCTTCATCTGCTAGACCATGTAACTATTTCCACCAACTCTGTGCTGTTGGTACACAGAGTTAGATATT
This sequence comes from Coturnix japonica, assembly GCF_054131305.1. Classification (NCBI taxonomy): domain Eukaryota; kingdom Metazoa; phylum Chordata; class Aves; order Galliformes; family Phasianidae; genus Coturnix; species Coturnix japonica. The sequence goes on from NC_140665.1 coordinate 101,983,272, forward strand.
ATTGTTCCATGACTTAGGCTGTGGGCTTCACCTTTCATGATCTTAGCAAGCATATTAGCATTTACAGTAGTAAATGAAAAGGAATAGGAAGGACAGGAGCAGCTATGTAAACAAAAACACCTGGCACAGTCTACCTTGCATATCCATGGCTGAATTCTTATGTCCAAACAGACTGCCCTGTGCAACCTGGCTGTTGGAACAGCCCCTGGACTGTGCTATCCCTGACCCAGGCATTACCTGTAGAAATGCCAGCTGGCCAAAGCCATGAACCAAGCATACCATTTAGCAATATGGTTACCTCACTGTAAGCCCAGGGGCCATATTCTGACCTTTTTTAGTTTGCTGTTGGCCTTAATTTATGTGATATACAAATACATAGCTTATGTGTTTAACCAGAGGAGAAGAAAGCATTTCAGTCTAGGACATGAGCACTGTTGATTTTAGTGCTTTAAGATAGATACTGCTCCTGAGAGGCAAAGTGCTGCTATTTTATTACATCTTTCATTTCCAAGATTCAGGTGTAATATGTAAAACTAAGCATAGAAAATAGAGCTAGACAAGACCTCAGGAGATCATTTAGTCCACTTTTGTCCCGCAGGGCAAGATCTTCTATACCAAACTGTTTGTGGCATATGTTTGCTTAATCTACTCTTAAAACCTTCCAGTGATGGAGATTCCACCACCTCCCGAGGCAGTGCTAGCCTACACTTACAAAGTTTGCCTAATGACTAACCTAAATCTTCCTTGCTACACTTTAAGACCATTGCTTCTCATCCTTTCCCCAGTGGACATAGAGAACAAATTTTTTCCTTTGCCATTGGAGCAAACTTTTCCTTCTCTCCCTTCTGTTTTCTGTGCTTATAAAATTAACAATAATCAAGAAACAAGCATAAAATATTTCATATCCATATTAATTTCACAACATTTTTGTTAAACAGGGTATATGCAAAGGTAGAAATTGCATAGATTTTGCAGTAGTGCTCTTGTTTTAAGTGCATTCTCTTTTTATCATTATTCTTTTCAGCTGGGAGGGGGCCTGTTTGAGTCAGGGGGGTTGATTTGCATCTTTTAAAATATCCAGGTCAATGTGTCTTTCCCTCTAACCTTCCAAGGGTTAAATCCCTGGCTGATAATACCCCTTGCAAGTCAGATCCATCATTACAAACAGAATCCTTGCAAGAGGACATATTTCATTTTTTAACTGGAGCATATCTAATGATGTGGGGGGAAAGCCCTGTCTTGTAACATTTGATCTAGCCTCAGACAAGAAGAGCAAGGTGGCATCAGCCTCTTCCTATTTAGTCATGAGCCAGGGAACTGCACCAGTATACAAGTGACATGCAGAACACATGCATCAAAGTAGCAGCTCAATCTGTACTGCAAATAACACTCTTTCATGTCTCAGCATGGTTGCTGGCCCTGAGCTGTAGTTCCAGTAATTGACATAGTTGCCCAATGCTAGAAAACAAACTCAGAAACTATTCTCATTAGACGTCCCCCTGGTTTGCTGCTCCGTTATTGTAAAACCCAAACACTGAGCTTCCTACCAGCGTGGCTCTGTTTTTAATTAGTTCTGATGGTACTGGGCGACGTGCCAAGGCAAAAAATGAACTTCCTGTGATTGAGGCTTGTTGCTCAGTATGTTGCTTCCTCCACACAGAGATTGTTTTCACAACATTTTCTGAAAGGGAGCTACCAACAGAAAGAATACAAGTTTTTTACTGCTTTTGATTTTTTTATTCTCCCTTCCATGCTTATAAAAGGCAGCTCAAAGCCAAGGGTCTTATAAGTTACTGTGCTATTATTTTGCCTTTGTATGACTTGGCTGATTAAAGACATCCTAGAAGATTAATTTTTTAATAGAATTAGCACAGGCTCCTGTTAAATAAATAAGACTGAGGACTTTAAAGTGTTTTAAATAAACTAATTTGGATATGTTCAGGCATGAGGTAGGGAGGGAGTTGGGGGCTTACATTTAACAGCATAAGTTGTCACGGTGTGAGGACGGGTGAGTGAAATGGCAGATAAATGTGATGCAAAACAGAGAGCTAGTGTGGTGAACTGACCAGCAATGAGTGTCTTAAAAGTCTCTTTCATTTCTTTTTATGAGGCTTCCTGAGTTAATTCCTCATGAAACGAGGCTCAAACATAATCATTTCATTCCAGGGAACATCTGTGTGGGATACAGACTCATAGGTCTACATGTAGGTGCTTGTGATGAGTGTGTCTGCATTTGCACTAGCTCTGATTTGAATGGAAGCCAATGAAGATCCAGTTGATACCATCAGTATGCAGACCTAATGCAGTTAAGTCTTCCTAGTGTGAGCTGCGCTGCGTTCATGGCTCTATTGACAATAAAGACAGGATTTCTGTCTAGTGTAATCACAGAATCATACAATGGCCTGGGTTGAAAAGGACCACGATGCTCATCCAGTTCCAACCCCCTGCTATGTGCAGGGTTACCAACCACCAGATCAGGCTGCCCAGAGCCACATCCAGCCTGGCCTTGAATGCCTGCAGGGATGAGGCATCTACAGCTTCCTTAGGAAATATAAGCATTGAGAGCAGATGAACTGATCAAAATTTTATTTTCCAAACTACAGACCTATGTAGAAGTAGGTATCTACTTACAGGTGCGCTGAACTTCTCTCTAAGCTCCTACTAGCATTATTAGCTGTTCACACATAGGTATTAATGCCATTTGAAATGCTCCTAGGTCTCAACTCACATCCAGTTGGCTCTCTAGAAAGACATGTATCTCCTGTAGTCCCAGAGATACATCTGTCAGTCCCACATGGGTGTCTCACAGATCCTTTTGTCTCAGATGGCACTGAGCAATTATGTTGAGTCAAACCAAATTGAGGTCTGGATATTCATTGATTATAATGAGAGTTTATGCACCAGGTTTGGATACCAATTCCCACAGTGCAATTATCAAAATGAGTCAGCTGAACCAGGGGATGAATCTCCCCTGCCATGTGACTTTCCCTGGATGAATGCTACTCTATTTTATACACAGGTAGAGGTCTCACAGCTAATTCTATGCTTTACGACTTTCAATTTTAAAAGATGGTTTGGCACAAAGTGGATAAAATCTGCCTCTAAACTTCTGAACCCTTGTTGTGTGGTTGAATACAAGCTGTGACAGCCCGCTGCTAAACTATGTTGTGGCAGTCTCATTTCTGTAGGCATATTTAGAGGTAAAAGGTCCATTCAGTTCAATTATAATGTCAATCAAGTCTAAAGTAAAGTAGAAAGTCTACTTTCTTCTGTCACTGGCTTTCTAGCCAATGCTATTGCTTTTAAAAATAAGGGTGTGAGGTGCATCAAGACACATAATGAGTATGCATTACTCTGATAGCATTCAAGTGCACAAGATAGCACATTTCAGAAGTGACCAGTTCCTGCAGTGGATATTCAGTGGCTTCTCTGTACTACCACTAGGAGGGTGTTGAGGTTGTGGTACAGGCTGCAGAGAGAAGTTGTGGATGTCCCACCCCTGGAGATGCTTAAGTCAGGTTAAATGGGACCGTGGGCAACCTGTTTGCGTGCCTGATTTAGTGGATGGGAATCCTTCCAACTCAAGTCATTCTATGATTCTGTATGATTCTATGACTTTATGAGTAATCAAATGTTTGCAGCTGAGACCTAAGTAGGAAAAGTGATCTTGAGACTGTTCTTTAATTCCTCAATTTTTTTCTAAGTATAGAGTAGAACTCTCTTAAAGCTAAAAAGTGAATAAAGAATACTATGGCCTTTTAAAGTACATTGTTGCCTTTGTAAAAATATTGACAGGCAGAAACTGGAAGAAAAATCTACTGACAGCGTTTAAATATGAACAATCAGCATTTCCAGAGCCAGATGCTACAAGATATACCTGGAAGGAATAGAATCATAGAATCATAGAATCACCAAGGTTGGAAAAGACCTAAAAGATCATCCAGTCCAACCATTCACCTATTACCAATAGTTCCCACTAAACCATGTCCCTCAACACAACATCCAGTTGTTCCTTGAATACCCCCAGGGTCGGTGACTCCACCACCTCCCTGAGCAGTCCATTCCAGTGCCTTACCATTCTTTCTGAGAAGTATTATCATGGACCTTCCATCTTATACCTTTCCTTAGGTACAGGCACAGGATAATGGACCCAATAGACCCATTTTGCATTTAACTCATAGCAAACAGACCTTTTCTTCATGTTCCATTTGAGGAATTTTCTATACCTAGCTTTGAGCAATGGAAGCTGTGAGAAAGAACTGATGTTTCTATGTTGCCTTTGTTTATCTGCCAGTCAGGATACTGCTGAAGGCTGAAGTTCTCCATCATCCCAGACCAGTACTTTTTGGATTATAAAGAACATTATGAAGGTAGATAGAAATATGAGAGATTTCCACATTCAGATCCTTATGTGCTTAAATATTTCAAGGCCTACAAGCACACAAACAATCAGTAAGGATGAAAAAACTGATATTTTAAGGCATGTGTTGACTGTAACTCAAGGCAGGAAATATGGACTGGGGAAAGACAGGGAGGAAGGCTGCTCTTGGAAAAAAATATGTTCCTTTGATTATACAGAGCCAAATGTGTCTCAAGCAGTTCCCAAATCCTAGGACCTGCTAAAATTTTTGGGTCATAGCCCAAAAATGTTTGAGATGATGACATGTTTCACTGGCTACTTATGTATTTTGATCCAGGTGCCCACGCTGGATAAGCTAAAAGGAGAAGTGTAAAAAATATTTCCCTTTCATCATGACAGAAGCTAAAGGAGCATTTGATTTAAGCATTACTTTACTCCAAAACCCCATTCTTTGATCTGGTTAATGCTAAACATCGCAAGGTCTGTATGGGTCCGCGCTGTCTCTTAAACGTGTAGAGTCATGCTTGTTCCTCATCTCTGTTTTGTCCAAAGCAGTTTTTGGACCCTGTAAGATCCTACTCATCAATGTGCTAGCATTTACACATGTAGTCAGCCAGTTCTTAAGCTTCTCCAAGGGCAACACTGGCAACAACCATAGATAAATCCAACAGCACTCTGAGAGTCAGGGACTGTTCTGATGAAGTTAGACTACAGCACGCTAGTAAAACAAGATGTAATTAAGCCTGTTCTGTAACTGTGTCCTACTTGTATGGTCTGTTTGTGCCAATTAAATCCTTTTGATCTTCAAAACAGTCTGGCAGCACTGAATCTACCTTGACAGATCATTCCCTGGCCTGTTTCCTTCCGAGCAAGGTCCAGGTGTAATACACTGGGAGATCATTAGTTGGAATGGCAGAGAGCATCTCTATGTTGTATCTGTAGAGATAACTGCTCCACAGCCCGGGAATGTTCTTTGGCACACTTTAATTTACTAGGAATGAAGGTACCTAAGGGATTAGATATGTTTAAGTCACCACACAGTTGTGCAGTGCCTCTCCAGGGAGATAATCATGGACCAGAAAACTTGAGAACATTGTAAATACTGTTTAAACCTGAAACTGGCCAACAAAATATTAGAAATGGTTTCTTCAAGGGAGACGATTAACTCCATTTTCTCAGTCAGTTTCTTATCCAGATTGCTCTGGTTATTTTAGTTTCTTCTTAAATATCCCCCTGTCTTGGGGGAGTATCTGGAGAAAAGGATTTCAAGGGATTGTGCAATTGCCAGTGTCAATGGAAGTCAAAGGCAACAGCAGTTTTGAAGTCGAACTTTTTGAACTCTGAAGTACATTTGTTAATAGTGAAATCACATTTTTCAGTATATTTTCACCTGCATGCAAAATCACAAGCTCAATTTGCAGTCATTCTCCTGGAGGAAAGCTTGAGCATACTGGACTTCAGAATCACTGAAACATGATTGGAAAGCACCTTCGGAGATTGTCTTGTCCAGTCCTCTTGTTCAAGCAGTCACCTACAACAGGTTGCATATTAAATAAAACATACTAAAACTAGATGGCCCTGAGAACAGTAATGAGGGGCTTCTTCCATTTCATACCCAGCCCAAGACTTTTAGAAGCATAAGTCATTCAGGGTGATGAAACTTCTTTTTTGTGTGCCACCGCTATGTTGACTTATATTGGCACAGGTACCTAGAAAAAACTAAACTGGTATAAGGCAACTGCTCTCTTCTTGTTTTCATTGATTTATTGACAAAAGTAAAGAATTTGTCAAAAATATAAAATAATCCCTGCCTAAGGAGGGAAAAAAATAGCAAATGCAGTCTGGGAATGATATGTTATTTCTCTTGAAAGCTGATAGGTAGTGTGTGAGTTGTAGAACTGAGCCCAAAGGATTCACAAAATCACAGAATAGTTGAAGCTGGAAGGGGCATCTGGTGTCATCTAGTGTAATGTCCTTGCACAGAGCAAGGTCATCATGATCAAATATCTCCAGGCCATATCCTGCCAGTTTCTCTGTGTCCTCAAGGATGTGTTCTCTAGCACCTTTCTGGGCAATCTGATCCAGCATTCAAATAGCTTCACTACATTAACCACCCACAAGAGCCTACTCTTCTCCAGCATTAATAATCCCAGCTTTCTCATCCTCTACCAGTATGTCAGGTATTCTAATTCCTTAGTTGCCTTAAAGGACCCTTGCTGCAGTTACTCCAGTGTGCAGATGTCTACCTTGCTCTCTGGAGACCTGAATTAGCCATAGCACTCTAAATGTATCTCCCCAGGTTTAACCTGTTAGCAGTGCACTTCCTAATTCAGTCCAGGATGATAGTGGTCTCCTTGCCCTGAAGTACATTGTTGATTCATATTTACTTTTCCACCAGGATCCTCAGGTTCTTATCCTCAGAACTGTATTCCAGAAGATTGATACCCACTCGATGTTGGTATGTGGACTTATTCCTCCCTAGGAGCAAATCTGCCATTCCTTTTGCTGAATTTTATCAGATTTCCTTCAGTTCTTTTTTCCAGGCTGATAAAGGCCCACTGCATGTCAGCAGACTCATCTGGTGCAGCAGCCATTCCTCCCAGCTTTGTACCACCCCCCCCCATATGCTAAGGGTGAATTCACTCCTAACATTAATCAAGAGTTTAGGCAGTGTTCTCCCCAGTATGGACCTCTGGGCACCCCAGTAGTTACTGGCCTCCAGCTGGACTCTGTCTTACCTACCACAAGGCTCTGAGCATAGTATTTCAGTCATTTCCTAGTCCACCTCCCTGTCATTTATCTGCTCTGTCCTAAACAGCTTGTCTACAAGAATACATCTCACCCATTCAGCAACTCCCCTGTTTGAAAAGTTAAACGTAAATCTGTGCCTTACATGTTAACACCTTGAGTTTGGTCTAAAGCTGAAATCCAGGTGGCAGTGGGATGGGAAGCACCAAGAGTCTGCTGTTCAGGATTCACCCGTGAAATTCTTTTTCTCTGTCAGTATATCCTTGGTCATTATCTACTTTATGTTGTGAAATGGCACCTGAGCTCTACCTAAAACACAACTGCATTCCAGAATTGACCATAATGACATTTATTTGTAGTATTTTTTTAAAGAAAAACACTTCTCAACAAAAGAAAAATTTTTTAAAGAAAAACACTTCTCAACTTGTGTTGGTTTTGATTTTGTTTGTTACATTTCCCTATCTAAAACTTCACTTTTTTCCATAGAAACACCCTTTCAAATCACCTTTCTCCTGTCCTATTTCTTCAAGGACTTTGTCAAAAGATCTTGTCTTTCTGATGGCATTTTAGGTGCCTACCCCTGAAGAACAAATTGTTCTTTCAGCCTCCTATACTAATTTCTGTTTTCAAATGACTTTACACATCTCATAATAGGAGCTTTGCATGTTGTCTTAATTAACAAAGATCTCCCTGAATGAACAGGGTATCGAAGTCCAGCCCTTAAAACCGGAGCATTTGTATTTAGCTTGCACATTTGAAGACAGGGTAGGTCACAATCTTCAGTGCTGAAATTCCAAAGCAGGCACTGGAGTTACACAAGGGATTAATTTGATTCTGTATTTAGATTAACAGTACTCATATAAATACTGAATTAGAGCTGATGTCAATCTTTTATGCTAATTGCAAGTTAGACCCCGTACAAAGAAACGCTTTGCTTGGACCACTTTTCTAAGATTGCTATCTATCTGCTGTGGAGAGATTTACGCATTTGCTTTCCATTAGCATTAATAGGAGCTGTCCACATAAATCACTCATCGCCAGCAAGAAAAGATAAAGTCCTACTAAGTTCAGAGAACACAGGCTTTCCCAATTGAAAAATCTATTAATAATAAAAGACCTACAATGTAAATATCTGACATCTGAACTGCATAGTAATGCCATGATATGGAATAAAGTAGTCCGTGAAGTGATTGCTTCAAGGGGTAGCAACGCCTGACTATTTCCAAACCTTTTTAAGTAAACTCATATAACTCTTACGGTGTTGGTGGAAACATAAACAAAGCGAATAGCTGCAGAGGAAGTAGGAGGAGCAGGAGAATAGTAATTTCAACTGTTATTTTTATTGTCCTTTTATTTTTTTTATCTTTTTGTCTGTGAGATAGTGACAGATTCAATAAAACACCTTGTTATGTGTGCAGAGAGGACAAGGATTGCTAGAAAGAATACAAAAGCAGCTCTTAGCTAATCCAGATGTAACTGGGCATCAGACCATTTGGGCTAAGAAGTTAAAGGTGTCCAGATGCAATTCTTGCTGCTTTCCTCCTTGTTGCTGTTTGTTACAGAAATTGATGGAATTTATTTCAGTAGGCCGGCGAAACACATAGATCATTGGCCAGGACTCCCTGGTGCTTGGCACTGGGCCAGTCCCGATTATGATCTGTATGAGATGATGATATACAGAAAATAGAAGCAGAAGTGATTTTCCCTTTCTACTGGTGTAAATCTGGATGGATTCCAGCGAGCTTACTGCAAAGTAACACTGGGTAGTTAAAATTAACCAAGTTTTATCCATCATATCGCTGTTATTCAATACCCTTTGAAGTGCTAAGTATTGTTTTTTTAAGAAATGTTGTGAAAGACTTGCCAAAATCTTTGTCTGGGTTTCAACATATGTATGTGCATCTATTGCTTTGTGTTTGCTTTTATACCAAGTGAGAGTGAGCATCAATCATCATGGGTGCAGAAATGTGCCCTTGAAAGTCGCCTATTGGAGAAAAAACTTAATGTTATTTTTTACTTTTGCTTGCAATGTTACATGCATTCCTGGAGGTGTTTAAGAAAAATTTAGATACTGTAGTAAAGGACGTGGTTTACTGGGGAGATATTGGTTGTAGGTGGATGGTTGGACTGGAAGATCTTGGAGGTCTTTTCCTACCCTTGATCTTCTTTGATTCTATGATTATAGAATTAATGCCTACTCTCTTGACACTACTAGAAATAATTAAGTGATAGCATTGTGTGACAATGTGAATATGAAATTTTCTTCAGAAAATTCCATTTTGTGTGCATGAAATTATTTTTATGTGAATGTATCTATTTTAAAAACACCTTGTTAGCATTCACAGGTTAAACAGAATTACTATGCTTTTCTAATCCAGTGCTTATAAAGAGCCCATATATCTAGCTTTTTGATTCCACAGTGCTCACAGTTCATACTGACTTAATTGCAAAACTTCCCATTTAAGGTCCTGCCATGACCCCAAGAACCTGTGGTAGAATCTGAACATCTTCTAAGGGAAAACAAACAGCCATGAACAAAGAAAAACTGCAGAAACCACTGCTTCCCCTGGAAAGTTATCCTGATGGTTTAGGTGGGTTCTCAACTAAAACTCTGAGGTTTGGATTACCCTCGACAAGATCACTGGACCTTATGTCTCTGTCTCTTTGTCAAAGAGCCTTCCATTACAACAGACAGCCTCCATGGGTAGGAAACCTTGGTTGCACTGATGGCCAGTAGAGCACATTTGGAGTTTGTTCAAGATTTTACCACTGGTATTATTAGATGGGGAGTTGCAACTCCTCTCTTCAGGAATACAGAGGCTTGGATACAAAGATTATATTGATTCTGGCAGCCACCAAACAACAGCTCCGTATTTTTCTCAAATGCTTCCTAAGCTTGGTTTCTCTCTCAGCGCTCATTCCAAACATCAACTGAATTTTATTTGGGAAGCTGACAACTGCTAGATGCTGCTGAATTATATTCAGTTTATTTTTAGGGTTGTCACCTTGGGATGAGGTTGTCACAGAAGAAGTAGCACTCATTTCATATCCGTTCCAGACCTACCACAAGGAAAGACATATAGACGGATGGACAGAAAGGTAGATACTAAGAATCTCATTTATTACATGGTACCTTAGTTGGATTTATATCACAGTGACAGCTGGAAGAGCCCAATGTGCAATTTATACAGCTGAAAAAAAAGGGTAAAGAGGTCACAATGCAAATACAAAGAACACAAAACTGTTTCGCATCTCTACAGAATTGCACGGATGGGATTCTGGTAATAATATTTTAATCAGAAAACTTCATTTGCAACAGACGTAGGTCATTCTGAGGGTGGAAAGGATCCATAAGAACATAAATAATATAAATAACATTTAGAACGAAGCTTCTGAAAAAGAGGTTGTCAAAGGAAAATAACCCATTGTCCCTGTGAGTGCTAAGAATAACAATAGACAGAACCTTTAGAAGTGTAAAATTGGTATTTTGTATCCAAACACTTTCAACCAACAACACTGAGATACTCCATAGAAATAAAATAAACCTCTAGAAGCTCAAACAATTACATAGACACGTGCAGATCTAGGCAGGCAGATGTGATGAAAGAAGAAGAGATGCTGTGATAAAAAAGGAAAATCAAAAAAAGAACGGAAATGGCCGATTCTTTCTTTGTGACATATTTTCTCTCTCATCCTTGCATATTTGCATTAAAGTGATTGTGAATAATGTACATTTGACCAGTGCTGTCTGCGGAACTAATGCCTATTAAAGTGATGGGAAGTAGCATATGTTGTGCCTTGGGCAGAGAAAGTCCAATCACCCCCACTGTGTGCAAGTCTCCAACTAAAATGCAGGACAGCCTGGGTTTTATCCTAAATGAACCCAGCAGGGAGAAACAGGACATAGTCCCTCATTCCACATTTAGGCTTCTAAACTGAGGTTTAAAGAGTTAGATTCAGAAAAAGGGAACTGTAACATCCATCATTTAATTTACACTTGGCGCAAACGCTATTTTATCTTTTGCTGGTACTATCAATATGGAAGGAAAGCATTAAGGCAGGGATAGCGGACATGTATTCAGTTATTTCGAGAACTGAGATGCATTTATTTTATTGTTACTAAGGGAAAGAAGGAAAAAAAAAAAAGAAAATAAAAAAAAAAAAAAGGACAAAAACTGGGGAAAGATAAAGAACAAATCCACCACTCCATTGCCATTATTTTTTTCACATTTTCTGCCAGTGCACAATTTTGTCAGTAATTGCAAAATGGTTTGGGTTTGTTTGGTTTCACTTTTATGTTCCTTCACTCTACTAGAAATGTTCTGCTATTTGAACAGTTTGTAAAGCTTTTCGAGTTGTATTACATAATCTTTGCAACAACCTCCAGCATCAAGTTCAGATCTAAAGCAGCCTTTCTTCTACCTGTGTGAACTTGATGGCTGGGGAAAAGAAAAAGGCAATTATGGAATCGTATGAGAATAACAAATTCAGCTGAACTAAGGAAATAAAATGTGCCGAACTGTCATGTTTAGATCTGTAGCGATGACTTTTGCTTCATTACCTTCAGCACTGTAAAGAGAAGGGGGGGTAGAGGGGAAGGGAAGAAGGTTTGGGCTTTTGTTTTCTAATATAGCGTTTATAGGATGAATTTATTTCAATTTCCAGTGAAATAAATCTGTCTTAAATAGAACTGCATCTCTTAGTGATGTGGAAAAACATTTGCTGCCAATGTAAATCAGGTGCAACTGCACTGAAATGAGTGGATTGGCATAAAATCCCACTTACAGTGGTGCAAGTTCTGAATATCGCACTGACCTGAGATTTGTGCATAAAGAGAGACTGAAATTTCTCCTTTTTCTTCAGCAGAAAAGTAAACTGAACTGCTAACATAATGTGCAATCCTGAATGCAGATTATTAGTATACATTAAACTAATTTTCCATGAGAGAGAAGTTTCAGTGCTGATACTTCCAGTTATCACTTTGCATCGTCTAAACTAAAGAGTCTGAAACCAGCAAGAATCAAACTCTATGTTAAGCATGGAGCTGCTCATTTGCACTTCTACTCTGTCAGCGACCATTTTTTGCTGTTTGTTTCTGATCTATCAAACATAATGAGTAAATGAGTAAAAAGAGACAATGTGTTGTCAAGAAAATTACAAGAAAAGACTTTTCCTGTTAGCAGAGCTTAAAATATGTATTTCCATTGCTTTCTTTGTTGTTGCATGGAAATTATAAACTGATTTTGGAGGAATCATTTTAGGGTTTTTTCTCCTTTTTCTTGTCTTTCTTTAATCATTCCTTGATATCGACCATAACAGCATTTTCAAGTATGAAAGAAAAAAGGAAGTTATGTGTATGTAGGATTATGCATATGGAGGGTCACTGTCCTCTACCAGACCACTCTGATCAAGTAATAGCAGTGGCGATATCTCAGCTTCAGTAAATGACCATCTTATTCAACAGTCTGTCAATATGAATAGGTAAAGAAATAGTGCTGGCTTTCTGCTGAAAAGAACTGAAGCACAGACAGTCCTAGTGGTGGGATTGGGTTCAGTATTAAGACATAGTTCCTGATGCAGTTGATGAGAAAATTCACTTGAAATATAGTGTTTGCCATAGTGAGCAATTCAATACTCTATGTGTTTCTCTATTACTGCACTGCGAGTACAGCCTAAGTTACCAAGGATTTGAATCAATATGTTACATTATGTTAAATTTCAACATTATCAGAGTCAAGTTAGAGAGCTAAAAGAAGCCATCCAATTACATTTATATATAATTATATATATATACAAATATATATATAATATATATATATATATATATATATATATCCCCTTGTTTATAATCAAATAAACCAATATTTAAACATGTTCCTATGTCTTTCACGCAGACTGTGGTCTTCGAAATTGAGATACCATGCAATGAGGATGTTAGGTTGGAGAACACAAGGAGCAAATTTCAGAACCAAGCATGTACGAAAGCTACTCAGTTGATCACATAATCATACATTGGCTTGGGTTGGAAGGGACATTGTAAATCATTTTTGTCCTGACCCACCTGTTGTGGACTGAATGCCTCCAGGCTGTCCAAGGACCCATCCAACCTAGCACTGAACACTTCCATGGATGAAAAATCCACAGCTTCTCTGGGCAGCCTGTGCCCGTTCCTCAGCATCACCTGAGCAAAGAATTTACCCCTAACAATTACTCTAAATGTCTCCTCTTTTAGTTTAAAATCATTCTTCCTACTCATGTAAAATGTAGGTCTCCATCCTTTTTATAAGCTCCCTTTGAGTACAGGAAGGCTGCAATGAGGGCTCCCTGCAGCCTTCTCTTCTCCAGGCTGAACAAGCCCAGCTCCCTCAGTCTTTCTTTGTGGAAGAGGTGCCCCATCCCTCTGATTATCAGCTTTGTTCCTACATAGAGGAAAGCCATTCATTCCCCTCTGAAGTTGTTGTTTTCAAAGCTGGACATGGATACATTTCATCTGTGGCCAATTCAAACCCCAAAGATTACTGATCTCAATGTATTTTAAATACAAAGATGATCTAGATCATCCAAGACTCAGCCTTGGAGACTGCTCTACTCATTGCAAAACACAGGAGCCCACAAGTGGTCCAAAGTGATGCTAACAAAAATTCAGTTATCTCTCGTGGTTACATGAGTTCCTACTGGTCCATGCAATGTGTAGTTGTGTGTACAGCCTTGATGTATTCAGTGGCCTCATTCTCTAATTTGTTTGGACCCCTTGCAGTCTGTTGTTTTTTTTATATATATACTTATTCGTTATTGTTTCGCTTCTCATAATTATTACTCCACTTTAAATGACATTCTCTAACCACAGTCAAAGCAAGGAGGAATTTCTGTGAGCAATGTTTGATGTATATCTTCCTTAAATTTTTCTTCCAGGTGATGTGTTCACTATTTCCGTTGTCTTTGTATCATGTTTATATCTTGCCCTCATTTTACAGTCTTTATTGCTTTCAGTTTAGAAGCTGAGGGAAGAGTGTCTTTGGGGAAGGAGCCATCTTAAATAAAGAGATTTTTTAAATACTAAGAAATCCTTACAATTATGCAGTCTGACTTTATACATTCACCTGAGAAACATGTGACTAACATGATCATTTATGATAGCTTTTCCTAGATGTATCAAACAATCAAAAATATATATATATCTATTTTGTAACAAACTGTGAGTTGACAGAGCATGTGGCTTGGATTTATGCTAGAAGGTAATTCTTGCAGTGAAAGCAGTTTTACACTATGGAAATAGTGTACCTCTGTGCTAAAAGGCTTCGTAACAAAATATAGGTGGTTGAATGAACAGACTCAGTGATGACACTAGGCCGGTCAAAAAATCACTGTCTCTTTCAAAGAAGGTTGGACAGTAGCACATAACTATGACTTGCTCACTGTTTTGGTCTGTTTCTGTCGCTCATTTTAAAATGCATCTATTTGTCCTAGGAGTGGATATGTTTGGCAAAGAAATTACAAGCAGCTACCACCGAGCACAGCTGTTCATTGTCATCATTGATAGCAACAAATATAATCAGTCCAAAGGAAGATCACTCCTCTAAGGGGAAAGTATATTTAGCTATCATTCAAAATCCTCAGCCTGATATCCTCGATAGTTCAGTAACTCGCTGTTTCGCCAGTGGGGCTGGTAGAAGTTTCTTTGTTGTGATGGATGCATTTGCCATTACTCACCATACCGGTTCTCCCCTCCCCTCCAGCTGTTTTACTGTCGTACAATATCCAAAACCCATGAATCTTGCAGTATCCTAGCAGCCCGGTCTGTAACATTCCAGCCTGACAAAATTAGAGCTAATAACTCAAACAAGCTAAAACACCAAGTGGGAATAAGTCAAAAGACACTTTTCATTAGAGACATTGAGTATTGGGAAAGCTGGGAGATAAATTGCAATCCAGTAATCATCCTTGTCAGATCAGAAAGTGTCAATGTATTGATTGCATCATTATAATTGAATTAATTACAGCTGTGTCTCTCCGGATGTTTAACTTATAGCTTGATATAAGGACTTGTTTTCCTTGCCAAGAAAATGAGACCTTATTTCATGGCCTTCATAAGTTTATTCTAGGGCCCTTGGTATTTTGGTTTGCATGGTTTTAGTTTTGTTGTGGTTTTATTTTTCCTTCAAGATAAATTCCATGTTTTGCAAAGTGATACTGACCTGGAAAATAGATCTGTCTGCTTATCCATGCAAACAGACAGATTGCTTCTAAATCTGTAGTCTCTCAGCTTCTTGTGAGGCACTTCTATGGTGCATTACTAAAGAAAAAAAGGCTTCACATCTATTCCACTGGAATCAGGATGACAATATATTCCACAAAATGATGGAATCAATGACTGCCTTTGAGATGTGCTTATTAGTCAAACAAGGAAATAGATTGGGAAAGCCAACTTAGTCCATGGGATCCAGTCACCAGATGATCACACACGTTATGGATAAATGAATTTCAGTGATCTAGCAATCAAGCATTGACCTCCTGGTAAAATATCTGTACAATAATTGCAAGATCAAGTTGCCTTTCTGGTTTTAGCTATCTGTCCAAGATCACTTTGCCTGAATGTCCCTCAAATAAGTCAACATCAAGAGGGAAACTAATACTTCACTGCATTAAGTGTAGCACTTCAGAACAGAAGCTCCATGTAAAATGGATGGTGTGGTGTTTGCTCTCACTGCTGTTTTAGTAAATGTCCCTTTAATTTATTTGCTTAGCGCTGATAGATTTGACAGTGATTATGTCTGATTTTTCTATCATCTCTTCGCTCATCTATTTCCTGGTGCTCTGTAGTGCTGCTCCTTTAGACACAGATGGAAATACAGACACAGGAATAATGTGTGTGGTATTTCAAAGTCCTCTCAGGAAAATAACTGTGGATTCAGATAGTTCAGGTGTCAGAACAGACAGGGCACCAAGTTGCTCAATAGGCTATTTTCACTTTCTGCAATGCTATGACAGCATCATTTAAGTATCTCGTTTCTACTTAAAGCTAATATATTTTGTGCTTTGAAAGTGTCCTCATAATTAGAGTAAATCAAATGAAATCTGATACTGGCTTATATCTGCTGGTACATCAAAACAATCATTAATAAATCCAATTCTGTTAGACAGCTCAGGCTAAGCTGTCTTTCTTTCAAGGACGTAAAAAGTACTTGGAGAAGAAAACAAAAATATGCAGTTCTGTCATGGTGAAAGGTGTAGGTCTTTTACAGTTGCATGCGTTGTTGACCTATGATAAACACAGGATTATGAGAGGTATAATAGTTTGCTCTCAAGCTATCATAGTTGTCAGTGTTTGACTACAGTTCCACGGTCAAAAATAAAAAAATCAAGTGAACGTGTTTTTTAATTTCTAGGTTCAGCTGTGATCATCTTGTTTTGTGTCACTGACTCAGCAAAGGATTTCATCAGCAAAGTGTCTCAGATCAACCCATGTCTGCGCATTCTCTCATCTGACATCCATTCACCATTTCTTTCACCTGAAGTAACTTTGCATCTCTTGGAGGCTGAGTCCTGTTTGACCAAAACACTGATAGTTTCTTCTGTGCAAATCTATGCTCGGCCTTAGCTTTGTGCAGTAGGAGAGAAGAAACCATGAGGTCTCAATTGAAATGCATCCCTTGCTTCTCATAAAAAATGCAGGACAATTCTCTTTGCTGGCAGAGGAAGAAAATGATCATCCTTTGAAGAACATTGCCTAAGAAACCACGTCTATGAAAACAGTGTGAAAGCAGAAAGACCGGAGTTTGAAAAAAATATACTCATAATTCATTATCTTGTGTTCCAGAACCTCATGAAGACATGGATGGATATCTGCGTCCTGATAGTTATCTTTTGGAATAATAATAATAAAGTACATAAAGAATGTTTCATCACTAAAGCCAGGGACTTTGTTGTCCTTGAATCAGAACATTGTGTGCAATGGGAGCTAAATAAAGACACTTGTTGGCTGAGTTGAATATATATCTCATCTCTACCTGCAATAGAAAGAGTCACCGAGTGTTCAGAAAGAACAGTAAAGTGGACTGCTTCGAATGCAGATTTTATAATAACACCTCCCTTCATTTTCATCAATCAGTTATTCTCTATTTTTCCTTTTTATATTTTTTCTGATGTAGAGTAACATCTATAATAATAGTAATAATAATAACTACCTCACAAGAAAGATATGAAGCCTAATTAAATAAAGGCTGAGCATCAGCAACTGAGAGCATATACAGAGCCTGTTTGCTACAGCCAGGTTTTTTCTAAGCTTTGCTACAGATCAAGCACTGGTTGTACAAGAAGTGATATGAATCATCTACATCAGAAGAAATATGACTCATTCAAACCAGAGCCATCCAAGACCACAAATGAAGCATTATTTTGATAATGAGAGATTTATAGCAGTGACATGGGGAAAAGGATCTCCTGGTTCTTTAAGCTGCCCCCATTCCAGCCCTACACAATCTACTTTAAAACGTACATAATCATCATTTGAACGTCTTGACTGAAAAGAGCTAGCCAACAGTTCATAGAAGATAGAAAGCAGATGAGCCTCAGTCATTTTTCCACCTAAACTCAAACCAGACTTCATCAAGTTCTTCTTTTACTGCTGGTTGCAAGCTGGGACTGGAAGTGGAAATGCCAAAGCATCCTGAAGACAGACAGTGGTTATGATAGGATGAGAAACAGATGTTTTAGAAATCTCTGAAGAGATGACCTTCTCACAGAAATATCAGTGCATTTTGCACACATGAGGTCAAAGACAAAACAAACAGGTGTCTTCAAGCTCTGTTCCAAAAGAGATCTATTTACTGTACCACTTATATTGTATCCAGGAGTGATTTGAAATATCTTGGAGCACGTCAAAGGGAACATGGCCTACACAGGAGTTGCTACCCTTAAGCCCTCCATACCTTGCCTCTTTTGCCTCATTTGGTAAATGGAAACCAAAGGTAAGATTCCTCTCACCTGAGAGTGTTAAAAGCCTTGGTGGCTTAAGTCATATTTATTCACTTAAAGACATGGTGATCTTCTGCAGTAATAATTGTTAAGTTCCCTAGATAGGGACAAAACTAGGACATCCAGAAAGTCCTTCCTCTCAGCTCTGCATCATTCTTGAAGCACAGGTCCTATGAGGAGGGAACTGTTGCAATTTACCTGACTATCATTATTTTGTTCCAATTGCTACCAAAAAAAAAAAAAAAATCTTTACATGAATTAATTAATTCATTATACCTTAGATCTCTCTGATAAGAAAGATACTTCAGCTCCCTGAGGCACAGAGTGCCTTTTAGTTAGAGAATAAGTGAATGGGAAAATGAAATCTTTTTGCTTCCTTCTTTATGCCCAAGGAGAAAGTTATACAGTGTATGTTAAGGTTCAGGATGCAGTTTTTCATCCCCGCCCAACTTACCCATGGATATCTAAGGGTTCATGCCACCATGGCTGCTGATGGGAAGGGTCGTGAGATGAAGAGCAACTTTGTGCTCCCTTAAATTCTTGGTTTTAAAGTAAACAGATACTTCACCCAAAGGGTGGTGACACACTGGAACAGGTTGCCCAAGGAGGCTGTGGATGCCCCATCCCTGCAGGCATTCAAGGCCAGGCTGGATGTGGCTCTAGGCAGCCTGGTCTAGTGGTTGGTGGCTCTGTACATAGCAAGGGGTTGGAACTGGACGATCGTTGTGGTCCTTTTCAATCCAGGCCATTCTATGATTCTACGATTCATTGCCACATTATGAGACACACTGAAATTCCATTTCTTAAAGAATGGGTGTCTTCTCAATGGAAATGGAGTGCTTATATTTCTGAATCACAGAATGGTGATTGAGATTTCTGAGGCAATCCCTTCTGGAGTAGGTCCACCCAGAGAAGGGTGCCCAATGCCTTGCCCATGTGGATTTCGAAGTTCTCAAAGGAAGAGACTTCAAAATTTCCAGGGCAAACTGTCACCTGCACAACACAAAAGTGCTTCCTGGTAGAGCTTCTAGATGGTGATTTATTCCATCCTAAAATAGGATGCCACTTGATCAACCAGAGTTAGGTGACAAAACTGTACACAACTAACACAAACAGAGCATAATTCATAGAATCATAGAATCACAGAATGACTTGGATTGGAAGGGACCTCATGGATCATCAAGCTGCAGCCCCCCCGCCACAGGCAGGGCCACCAACCCCCACATTTAATACCAGACCAGGCTGCCCAGGGCCCCATCCAACCTGACCTTGAACACCTCACCACTCTCTCTGTAAAGAGAGTTCCTTATGAACAGCCAGCTACTGCTTCAATGTAAGTCCTACCCAAATTAAATCAGTCTCTTTTAGTACCAGGTCAATCAAACCACTTGTTTCAAGCCCAAATAAACATCTGCCGTGACAACAAAACCTGAACGTGAGAATTACCAACATCAATGTTCATTTTGATCAATCAATAAATATATAAATATATAAATAAATAAATCCCTCTTTTCCAAAGCGGTTCAGCTTAAATCAAACACCCAACTAATCTTTGAACCAACTCTGGGAAGTTTCCATTCCATTGAGAGCTTTGGGAACATGTGCCAACTACCTACACTCCATCCCCAGTTGGCAAGGGGTTGGCAGGGATACAAAAAAACATGTTAACAATGATGCTTTTTTTTCCCCCCTATAAATACAGTAAACCTTATGTGTATCAACACACTTGTTTAAACAGCTTTGTGAATCTGACTCACAATCTTCATGAATACATAAAAAGTTCCAGATGTTAAAATGTCCCAGGACATGCATTTTAACCAACTTTGTTCTGCATTTGTAGCCTGACAGGCAAGCTTGTTGATTAGAATTACTGGCATCCTTATTAATTCACTTTTCCTGCTTCCTACTGAGTGGTATTTGCTATGAAATGTCTGGTCTTTGTGCTATTTCTTCATGGCATGATGATCTTGGGATCCTGGGTGCTTTGGAAATTCCCTTTCCATCAGCAGATGGACAGCTGAATAAGGAAGAAAGAGGGAAAAATCAAAAGAGAAAAAAAAAGAAGGAAAAAAGCAGTTTGAGAACCCGCAGGTGCAATAGTGGAAATGGTGACGAGAGGGAGAGAAGGTGTGTGATAAAAGCTATTTCCCCTCCCTTAGCAATACACAGAGATCAGGTAATGATCAGATAACAGATCTGTGTCCAGGAAAGAGAACTGCTCAGCTACAGTTCACCATTGGCATGTCCATTACAAAGCCCTCCACACCGGTGCAAAGTCACTGTTTACTTTAACTCTTACCCGTTATTAAATTTAAGACTCAGAATCCCCTGTAGCCATTTGCTTTTATTAACAGCGAGCATGTGTGCACTGCCAGAAAATCCAGGGCCTGGGAGAAATAGACTGCAGAATGTTACAGCTTCAGAAAAAGCCCGTTAGAAGCAAACTATTCTGGATGATTTGCATGGGAATTATCATAAAGGTTTAGTGAAGCTTAAAAAACAGATTTTGTGACTGATTCTGACCATGCTTGAGTTGATTTTATACCAGTACTGCTTTGCTGATTTCAGTTCAGCTACTTCTGGATGGAAATAAATCACGTTTAGGTGCATTTTTTTCTTGAAGTAACCCCATTATTCTGTTTTTAAGCATGATGAAGTGCTTAGCTCTCAGTCCATGCAGGCCTGACAGAGCATTTTGTCCTCTGCACTTTGATCCAGATCTTAGAACCTTATCCCAGTCATCTGCTACAAACACACAAGAGAGACAGCGCAAAAAGTCTCAGGTCCTCACTCAGCAGGGTAGCCCAAATTATGGCTATTAGTGCCCAAAGGAGTACAACAAAGATGGGGAAGGGTTTGGATAGCAAGGGATATATGGAGCTGCCAAGACCCTTTGATTTGCTGGGCCCAGAATAGAGGAGGCTGAGGGGACATACAGCACATATGGCTCCCTCAGATTCCCCTGATCATATAAACTTTCCAGTCCTCTCTGCAGAAAGACCTACACTTGATGGCAACAACTATGAACTGCTGCTTGCTTCCTTTCCCCCCTTCATGCCAAATCTTGAGATGTAGAATAGCTCTTAATGTGGAAGGTGTCTTCTATGACCCCTTATGGGGAGAGAGACCAATGTCCTCTTCAGCCTCCAGCTGAGCCCTCTCTGTGCAAATCTGGCTTCTGGAGCATAGGTGACACCCACCACAAAGCTTTCAACAACATAACCTACATTTGGCTTCTGTGGCATCAGATTAAAATTAAAACTTCATCTTCCCCATGCTCCACTGGCCACATTGATGAAGTTTTTTCTTCCCATAGTGGGATGTTTGTTACTTGGAGAGCCTATATGCATCTGTACATTGAAAACAAGATCTAAGGGCCTTAATCTCTCACTCAATCCCTTTATCTCTGAACCGTATTCTAGGTATCCACATGCTTGGTTTCATCTGGTATTGGATAAAGGGTGGACCCTAAACCTAGATTTGGCTTCAGGTGTTGTCTGGGTGGCAGAAATATGGGTGGTAGAACTCATGACACATTAATTCTGGTAATAATAGAAAAACAGATGAAGAAAAATTCCGTAGCAATATAATTTAGTGCTTAAAGACTAAAGGAGGAGTGTCAAAGCTTGAGTAGTTCAAAGCCTTTAGCTTTCTAATATTTAGGTTAGCAATCTAACCTAATGCATCTCAAATGTTAAAGCTTTTTATTTGGATTGGAAGTGTTAACCTGCAAGCACAGAAAAAGCAAATTCACCTCACCTAACTTTAGCCATTAGAAAGTTAGGCATGCGTCTACACTGCTTAATCAGTTCCTTGATGGTCATTGAAGAAAGGTGCAAACTTCCAGAAATGGCCCAGCCCTAGTACTAGAGGGATGAGCAGCTCTCTGGAGGATCCTGTCTGCTTCCATTGACTATTAAGAGATGATCAACAGCTTAGACAACTAGCTTAGATTAGGTACTGACCAACCAGACATGTAACATTACATGAGACTAATCTACACCCTAGTTATGCAGTATCTCTTTAAAAATCTCATTAGTCTTGTTGCAGTAACAAATACTGCTTTTTCATATTTATGCTTCCCAGAAGCAAATTTTGATTTACTGGTATATCTTTTCCTTCCACAGTTATCCACTGCCACCCTCCTCTTCCCCTCCCTAAACACAAGTATATGCATATACTTATGTGTATGAAGATGTAGATACATATATGTAGTGCACATGAGAATATGTCATGTCTTCATATGTGATGCAGCATTAATGTCTTTTACCGCTACTGGTTTCTTATGCACAGAAAACCTGGAAATCTGACAAAGTCTTCACATTTCTGTATCAGAACTCTAAATATAGTACACTTTCTCTGCTAACTATTGACCATGAGAAGCTTCTGGAACTTAAAAGCCAGGCAATACTGCACGTAGAAGGGAGGTTGAAACTAGATGATCTTTGAGGTCTTTTCAGCCCAGGTCATTCTATGATCCTATGATTCCAAAATTATTATTAAAGTTACAGTCTCATCTTAAAACCATGGTCTTCCACATGTTGTGCTTAGCTTGTTCTGGGATACTTAGGTCATGTTAACCCTTGAACCTCTCCTTTCTTCTTCAAGATTGAGTCAAATGAGGCTTTCAAAGTTCACGTTTAGGATTACCTCCTTGTCTGCTGGATCTTATAAACATTCTTCTAATCTACAGATTGCGGTTCTACAGTCAGTGACCACTGTTTGCACAGCAGAAATCATCAGGTGTTTTTCAACATTTGAAACCAACCAAAAAAAAAAAAAGAAAAAGAGATAGAAAAACGAGGCAAACTATATATGAATATACAAAAATAGCTTGTGTATACCCTATAGTATCAGATGGACTTGTTTGCAGGAAAATAAATTACCAGATAAATAGCTTGCTTGGATACTAAACAGATTAGCCCTTCATACCATTTAAAGAAAGAAAACTACTTTGCAACAGGAAAATTATTTTTATATCTCCTATCTCACCTGGTGCATTTCCCTTCCATTCTCCTGATAATTTCAACATACTTTTTACGAAGAGCAATTCCAGACCCCATTATTGTTCCAAGCTCTGACATTCACATAGGAAATGAAAAACTGCCCTAACCTTCCTTCCTGCTCATAAAGTCCTGGAAGAGGTGGATAAGACCACAGAATCTTTTGACTTAGGGTACAATTTTTTCTGCATTTGCATAAATCCCCCAGGCAGGCAGGAAGAGACAATATTTCAAACCCAATCCCAAATATTTCATTTGGAGCAGTTATCTCATAATTACAGAGCTGCTGCCAATTAGCAAAAAAGAGAAACCTGTCGAATAATTTTGTGCTGTTAGACATGGAAGGAGGGATGGTGTTGATGGGCTTTAGCATGCAGTGGGTGTAGATACATAGTCCTGAGCTAAAACCAGCAGTCCCACAGAGTGACCAATGATTTCTTTGCCTGGAGGGTACACATACCCTACACACATCGATCGAAACTCCTTTTTCTCTAGAAGACATTTTCTGTTGTGGGACAACCATTGCTGCCACAGTGATTTAATAGAACAACTCAGTGTTATAGGCACAGAATTTTTTTCACCCATGAAAAACACAGTGAAAATTTAGATAATATAATTTGCTTTGGCAGAATCAAAGGGTTACTGTCCACACACAGAACTTCCCTGGAAGTTTGACAGTTATGGAGAAAAGAAAAGCTTTTCCTTTGTCCTCATCTGAAATACCACATCTGCAACAGCAGTCACACCCAGTGTCATGGGTTGTGCTCATAATATAGATACACAAGGTTACTTTTGTCCATCCCCCACACTCTCCTTTTTCTCAACAACAGATCAATCACCATGATTTAATCTGATTTAATGTCTTAGAATCATAGAATCATAGAATTGCTCTGGTTGGAAAAGACCTTAAAGCACAACCACAACTTAACCATACTACTCTAACTCTAAAAACCTAATGTTAAGTCATGTCCCTGAGTACCACATCCAAGTGTTTTTTTTCTTGAAGGTTTCTAACCCACTTATTTACTGGTTTCACACTCCTTATATTTGGAGAGCTCATAAAAACACAGCTTCACAAGTCTTTGACACATAGTAAGGAGAGGAGAGGAGAGGAGAGGAGAGGAGAGGAGAGGAGAGGAGAGGAGAGGAGAGGAGAGGAGAGGAGAGGAGAGGAGAGGAGAGGAGAGGAGAGGAGAGGAGAGGAGAGGAGAGGAGAGGAGAGGAGAGGAGAGGAGAGGAGAGGAGAGGAGAGGAGAGGAGAGGAGAGGAGAGGAGAGGAGAGGGCAGAAGGAAAAAAATGAAAAACTCTTCCACTTCATTTTGTAATTCATATTCGTGAATTACATGAACAAGCCCTTCCTAACTAAGGAAGGTCACCAGTGGGTTTTCCTCCTCTAACAATGATAGGATTTCTGCCTACTAATTTATTGGCATTATGTGGTTACAATCGTAGTTTATCTTGATTATTTCTATAAACTCATTTTATTTAGGTATGTTCCACAAGGAAAGCTGTTTTACCCAGTGATGTTAATATCACATCATTGGAAGACATCCTATGATGCACTGATTCTAACCCATCCAAAATGACAAGAGTCCTTTATTTACATTAAGAAAACATGCCATGGTGCTTTCAGAGGACAGGAATATGAGTCAATTAATTTACAGTCAACAGCACTGATTAAGGTCAGACTGATCCCACTGAAATCAACTAGAATTTTGCTACTGATCAAAATGGAAGCTGAACCAGACTTCATATCTACCTTACTAAGAACTTTAATAACCGATTCTGTGTTTCTATAATGTCTGTACTTAATTGGCTTATTTTTTAACAGCATCCTTTCTCCTTCATTTATGTTACAAATAAACAGAAATTGTTAAGCTGATGTCTAAAAAGGAAGGGGGAGAAACTAGTGCAAATACTTGCTATGGCAACAACTACAAGAACTAGGATTCACCTCTGGCCTGTAAAGATAAATTGGATCCAGCCATTTTTATTGCACCAGCTATAAAAGAGACCACACAGTATTTTCTTTGAGAAATGTTTAATCGGGCCTTTAAAAACATTTGCATGACTTCTAGGACCTACAGCCCTATAGGATGTGTCTAGTGAAGATCACCATTTTCCCCCTGATATTAGAGGAATATGATTATTGGTTCTGGGGGTGACAAAGATGTAGATAGTGAAGGCATTGCTTACTGTGGGCATGACACCAAGAGGTGCATTATTGCTGCTCTTGCACCACCTCTGCCCAGGGAGGTGGTGGAGTCACCATCCCTGGCAGTGTTCAAGAGGTGTCTGGATGAGGAGCTCTGAGATCCAGTTTAGAGGTCTGCTGTAGCTACAGTGATGGGAGGACAGTTAGACTGGATGATCTTGTAGGTCCCTTCCAACCTTGTGATTCTATGCTTCTATGATGAGTTAATGCCTACATTTTTTAATCCTGCATTTTTTCTCATGAGACTATGAAAGAAGAAGAAAAAGAAGTGGAGAAGAAAAAAAATGGAAGAGCAACAAAAAAGAAGAGATTATAAGTAAACTAACATAATTAGCAAATATAAGAAAGACTGGAATATTACTAGTCCAGACTGTTATTCTTTTTTTTTTTTTTTTTTTTTTTTCCACATTTTGCATCAAGTTAGTAGAAGGAATAGAAGAATTAAGAAAGAAGGGTCACTGATATCCTGGAGCTCTCTTTGCTACTGTTTTTCCCACACACTTCACCTCTCTGTTGTGCGCTGCACTGTTTTGTTTGGCTACCTGGCAGAGAATGAGTATGTTAATATTGGAAAGCCAAGTACAAGCTGTTCTGCATCAGCGTTAAATGCTGTTGCTATCTAGTAAAAACTGCTGTTCTATCAGCCAAGATGAAAAATGTCTTGGCTCTGGCTGGGAGCATAGGCGTAGGTGCTTGAGTAGTCAGGCTCAAGTCGCCAGCATACTGTTGTGAAGGTGCCCAGGGACTCTGCCAACACAGCATCTATAAATGCAGTATATGTTTTCAAACCACAGGTCATGAGCAACCTTTGGAAAGCTTGCTCGTGTTTCAGCCTGTAATTAATCAAGGAGGTCTGAGAGAAGGAGGGAATCCTATCCCTGTTTCTACTTCAGCTGCCAAAATCTTCTTCAGCAGTTTACACCTCCAGGGACTGGACCATAGGCAGAGAAACACTTCACAATTTTCAGCTGATTAATGCATCTGGAAGGCCTCTCTCTGTCTCACTACCACCATTCACACCCTGAATTATGATCTCTAATAACCTTTCACGTGGCCTGAGAAAGACCTGGCCAGTTCTTTTGTTTTCCGCGTAATAAGAAAGTGCAGAAGAAACTTTGCTGTTTATGGACGCAATAATCTCATTAAAGATTCACTGTGGCTTCCAGAAATTTTAATAAACCAGCTGGTTAATCACAATAATATCCCTCCCCCCTCCACTTTATGGAAATATCCTGTGGTCAGGAAATATAAAACTCTCAACACATTGACCACAGCAAGGATTACAGCCTCATGCAGTGACACTTTTCCAACTGTAGATCTTGTGTGCAGCACAAACCTCAAACAACCTCATAAACAAGTTTGAAGCAGACCTAACACCAGGCTTGCCAAGAAGAACATCAAGAATGATTCTGTTAATGAGGTCTGGCTGGAGCTGAAACACCTCTACTAAGTATGTTATTTTTAATCAAGTCATTTCCAGCAGGAACCTTTATAGAAGTGTGTAGTGATTCATTCCTCAAAATTTACACTTGAAGGTCCCAGTTCTGGGCCACTGATGTCACTGAAAGACTTAGTAGTGACGGATGGGTGTTGAATCAATACTCAATGGCTTAACACCTGGAGATTAGACTGAAATCTATGTCCTCAGACTCTCAGATCTCAATGAGCACGATCCAAGAGCTCATTCCTACATTTGATAGGAAAGTTAATAAAAAATCATTGAACAACTCTTGCATTTGATCATTACTCTTCTGAGCTCATTTGTCATCTCCATGACACTCATAAGTAGGTGACCCTGAGCAGCCATAGAGCTTGCTCTGATTTGAGTAGGGTGGATGGCATCACTTCCAGTTCATGACCATTTTTAGCCAGTGTCACTGTAGTAATGGCTGCTTTTGTCCAGGAAGAAGGAGATAGAAGGTCAAGTTCCCACTCCTTGTAAAAGACTTCAGATCTCTTTCTCCCCTAAAAAAAAAGCCTGTTAAACCACTGCATTACTTGAGAAAGGAGTATCCCTTCTCCGTCCCTCCTGCTATGACTAAGTCACAGTGAAACCAGAATGAGGAAACAAGAGGGAGTATAATTTCTCTTGGGAAAGATATCTTGCATCCTACACCTGCCTTGATATTATAAATGGCAGTGAATGTTAAACGTGGAGACTGCATTCAAAGACCTCTGCTATTAGTAGAAACCATGTTACTATCAAACCTATAAATGAAAGCAAAGCAACACCAAGAGATGGTGCTCAAACAAAGCGGATGTAGTGAGCACATCTATAGCTCAGTTACTATGATCAATTGATGTCTTACCCAATAATCTACAAAAATGTCATCCTCCTTTGTCAGACTGAGGGGATCATCTCTATGTGTTATGAGCTAAATTAGCTTTTGTAAAGAAACGCAGGACAAAGAAGAAGCAAAGTTTATGCTAGCAGTGAGATGGCTGAGGAAGCACAGTTCCATATATCTAAAGGACTCAAAGTGCTTCTCAACATAAAACAGATAGCAGTGGTCATCTTGATGGCACTTTTCTGTGCCTAATTTAGCAATACATTCATTAAGAGTAAGTGGACCACAAAGCATAAGAGGCAACACCTACCACCTCCTACAAGACCTCTAAGTCCCCATCTCTATTGAGAAACAAAGACATAGGGATGATATTTATCCAGCTTCTCTTCACATATTAGGGTGGCACAGATCAAGTCATGGCAGGAGCTTTCTCCATCCGTATAGGGAGAGCATCCACATCTTATTTGGTTTCAGACAAGCAAAATTTTGTGAAGTTAACCTCAGTCCCTTCTCCTTATCCCTGTTAAAGGCAAATGGCCAAGCAGAAAGTTGAGTGTTTTCCTCCCTCCCATATCACATCTCTACTCACTGTTCTACATTGTCTCTAACATTTTTTTAACTCCTGCAAATTTACTATTCCTGGATAATGGTTCCCAAGTAGTTACTTAATTGAAGCCCCCACATAGCCAGTTTTATTCCAGAATTCTGGAATAGCTATTTGGGGAAATTCTAAAGTGTCAAGAAGCCCTAAGGCACGTGAAGAGAAGTGTGTGCCTGTCTCAATGAGAAGCAGTAAAAGGGAAGGCAAAAGTAATAGGAAACTTGCGTACATTGGCAAATGGCACTGAGAATGTTGCTGCTAGCATCATTTTCAATCATTCTGGCACACAAACAACTCGACCTGAGCCACTAGGTTGGAAGGAAAAAGAATAATTAAATGAATTCAGCTTCTTTTTAGACTCACACACAGTCTTCGAGGTTGTGGTCTATTCATTATTTGAAGTCACTTTACAAATGGTTTCTTTGAGGTATCTTGATCTCCAGTCTTTGGGCCATTTGTTGTGTATGTTTGATACATGAAAATAAAGCGAGGCTAATTAGTTTTGATTAGACTCATAGTTTATGATGTGTTAGTCTTTTGCCTTGATTGGGTTAATGTAGTTCCTGGAAACATGTGTCAGACATGAAAAAGAAATTATTTGGAAATACCTCTGCCACAAATATCCTCTAAAAGACATTTGAAATTCCTTGCTTATAAAAACCTTCCTGCTGTAAACTTACAGACCAAATTATACATAAAAAATTAATACACTGGGAACGGAATCACAGCAAGAAAAAACAGGAATTGCATTTTATTTGAGCTAGTAGTCAATGTTTTGTAGACTAGCCCAGCACCGTTTGCTACTGGGTTGGTTAATTACATCCACTAATTTTGTAGCCTTTGTTCCTGGTACTGAGCACTTATTCATGCATGTTCAGCTACATTAAAGTCAATGAGATTGCTTGTGACTTTGAGCACACCAGCGGAAGGGCTGTTCCAGTTCACTCTTCAGCTTAGAAAGCCCAGGCTGTGTTTTGATTCTAACCTCACTTCTTACATCTCTAGCTCCAAAATAACAGGGTTGCAGCTGGACTCCTGTTGTCCTGATGGTGCCACCCTGGTTCCTGAGAGTCCTACAGCACACACCATCTCCATTGCATACACACTCAGACACATTCACCTTCAGCTTCAATCATGCCCTCTTCCCTCCACTAACATGTACTCACTCAGACACTTTCACATTTGGTTACGTACTCAACTCCTGGCACTCACATTCAGTTATGTCCAGAGTGCTACACCCACACTTAATTACAATCACACCCTCACACTCCCCATTCAGTTACACCACCAATGCTGCCCACCTCCCCCCACACTCAATTATAATCACATGTGATTAAACCTGCAATTCTGCACCTAAGGTATAATCCTTTGCAGACATTCGCATCCACTTATGCTCAACAGCCTTCACTGGGATGCACGTCTGCTCATCACATTCACGCATGCATGGAAACACCAGATTTCTTCCTCTGTCCTGACAGCAGAATATTTTTAGGGTTGTTTGTTTGTTTATTTGTTTGTTTTTCAGCAACAGAAAAAGAAACCACTTCTCACTAAAGAACAAAATAATACTGTTGTTCACAAGGACTGCTGGCTTCCCATAGGATTACCTTGAATCCTCATTAATCTATATCTCCTGAAGAATATACTCGATGATTGTTATTATTTCATTACATAACAGGAATGAAACCCAAGGAGCTATTTAACAAAATTCTGGTGTCTTCTGACAGAAAACAGCTCCTACCCTAAAGAGACCTAAAAGAAGCATGGGCTGTGCCTGCCTTTCAGGTGAGGAAAGTGATGGAAGAATTTGAAGGTCACCGACTTAAGCCACTGTTGCATCAGTGGAAACTTTTTTGAGAGCAAATTACTGTTGTTCCCTAACACGTGGACAACCACTCACTGGTGCAGCAACTAGCTATCCAATCCAGCTGTGTATCTACAGTCGTGTGACATAATCTGTATGTATCGTCTCTTCTGCATAACTACATGGCCACCTTTTGTAGTTTGCAAGTAGAGCTGCCCAGGCAAACTCCTTCTTTTGAAGTCCTAAAATGATAGAATGATAGAATCATAAAATGTTAGAATCATAGAAATATAGAGTGGCCTGGGTTGAAATTATTATCTGTTTTCAAACCCCTGCTATGTGCAGGGTCGCCAGCCACTAGACCAGGCTGCCCAGATCCATGTCCAGCCTGGCCTTGAATGCCTCCTGGGAAGGGGTATCCACAGACTCTTTGGGCAACCTTTTCAAGTCAGCAAGGAAGCTGATTCACTGACCATGAATTTGGCCCTTGTCTGTGTACTCCCTGAAGAGTAAAAGAACTTGGATGGGTGTGAAGCCCAAACAAATGGCAGCAGGAAGGCTGGGCTGCCATGGGACAGTTTTCACCAGAAACACCCAATTCCAGTAACACTAACTATTCTCATGAATATTCAGGAAAGGTCAGAGAGAAAAGAGGATCATCTGTACCAATCCATGTGCAGATAAATGCATGTGCACCTTATTATTTTGTCCCATTACTTAAAACCCGTGGTCAGTCTCAACTCGACCGAAGAGGAAACTTAATCTGAAATGAATTCTAAAAATTTTCCTTTAGAAAGATAAAGCAAACCTCTGAATACACCAAATTTCCAATCACTTCTTCCCAGTTTATATATGTATTTTTTTAATCAAGATATAAAAACCCAATGAAATTCCAGAAGAATGGAAAATAATAATAATAATAATAATAATAATAATAATAATAATAATAATAATAATAATAATAATAAGAAGAAGAAGAAGAAGAAGAAGAAGAAGAAGAAGAAGAAGAAGAAGAAGAAGAAGAAGAAGAAGAAGAAGAAGAAGAAGAAGAAGAAGAAAATAAATAAAAAGAAAGAGGAAAAGAAAGAAAGAACCCACCCTGCAGGATGAGACAGACTCTAGGGATAACTGCCTGCTGCCACAATAAGATCCACATGGCCTGTTCAAAGATGCCTTTGCAGGGAGCCAGGCCACAAGTAAATAAAAAAAGACATGTGGTATAGGGTTGAATTGACCACTTTTTATTAAATACACAATTGATCCAAATCAAGTAATCCTAAATCATTTAGGAGGCCTTTGTTGATCCTGACCAGAACTAATATGTGCAGATAACCTACATTTGGTCTTAAATTTATCATTCCCTGCATGGCTACCACACACCAGAAATCCCATGTCTGTAGAGAAGATGAGAGGGAAGATACAAAGGGACAGAAATAGGAGGGATGATCCATTTTCTCCAGCCACACATCTTATGTAGTGTCAAAGTAGACTCATGACAAAAGGGGGAGAACAGCCTGAAAATTATGGGGCTGCTCCTCCAGGCTGTGACTACCACCAGGTGTTGCACTGAGGCTGCTCCTACCATAGTAGTTTATGAAGTTGACAGAAGGGGAATAGAAAAGTCAGAAGGGCAGAATTCATCTCACCATTTACTTAAGAAAGATCAAAGACAGATCTTTCATAGGATCACCAAGGTTGGTAAAGATTGGTGAAGTGTGGAACAGCTGCCCAAAGAGGCTGTGGATTCCCTGCCCATCCCTGGAGGTGTTCAAGGCCAGGTTGGATGGGGCCCTGGGCATCCTGGGCTGGTATTCAATGTGGAGGTTGGTGGCCCTGCCTGTAGTGGGGGGGTTGGAGCTTGGTGACCCTTGAGGTCCCTTCCAACCCAACCATTCTGTAATTCTATAAGATTCTATGATATCAAAAGGGTAACACAGAAAGACTGTTTTGACCAATAGATTTTTGAAAGTCTCCTATTTAAAAAGAGTGAAATTCAGGCTAGGCTACTGTGAATACTGTAGGTTGTGATTATTTTAGCTGCAGACACAAAGTTTGCTCTGCTGTTCCTGTATGATGGATACAAGGCAGAGCCGTTTTGGTCAATGTTGTTCAAAGCTTCTGCTGTGAACTGTTTATTCCCTCTTTTTTATTTATTTAGATATAGAAAGTGGAACACTCTATACAATGTTCCTGTGTGTCACAGCAAAAGTAGAATTTTGGAAAACAACTAAGGCAACACCTGTGAGATGCTCCTGTACATAAGAGAAGGAAAGGTCTGGGTTCACTGGGGTGAATGATAATCACAAGGATTAATATGAGACCATTTATATCCAACATGAAATATTTTCTTTTTCAGATGGTGATCTGTTGATGCCTAGAGATGAAATGTAGAATCGTTAAGGCTGAAAAAGGCATCTAAGACTCCCAAGCCCAATCCCAACCCATCCCACCATGCCCACTGACCACGTCCCTCAGTGCCAAATCACTGCAGTTCTTGAACACCTCCAGGGATGGTGACCCCGACACCTCCCTGGGCAGCTGTTCCAGGTGAATGTGATGTCAAAACATCAACTATGCCTTCAAAGGAATAGTTTCATGGAGACCTGATCCTTAAGGACCTGACTTAGCCTGGAGGGTCCCACAGGATCTCAGCAACGTTCCCATCCAGATGCACCATTAAATTACTCCTGAGAGTTACTGTGGGTTTATGCCACAAATGGTCCAGACACGAGGCTCATAGTGGTAGTGAGACATGGTGACACACTGAAACAGGTTGCCCAAGGAGGTTGTGGATGCTCCTTCCCTGGAGGCCATTCAAGGCCAGGCTGGATGTGGCTCTGGGCAGCCTGGTCTGGTGGTTGGTGACCCTGCACATAGCAGGGGGTTGAAACTGGCTGATCATTGTGGTCCTTTCCAACCCGGGCCATTCCATGATTCTATGATTCTATGATGATTCGTTTTTTAACTCCAACACAACAACTGGGACAGAGTGGAGAGAAACATTGCAGTAAAAAAGTTCACAGTTAAAAATTTGGGTTTGCACCTCTCAAAGGGCTTGTGGGGAAAATTAGTAATAACAGCAACAATAAACACAGAAGGGACAAAAATAATATGGGATCCCAGTGCTCGAGCCCACAGTGAGAATAAAAAATGCAAAGCCTGGGCCACCTCGCCTTTAATTTCCTAACTGCTGTTTTGTAAGGCTGTGTCATGCTTCTCAGTTCAAACACGCTTTGGCTCTTTATTATTCATGGGCCTTTTTCTCAGTCAGTGGTGTTGAATAATAAAACAGCCCAGGATCAAATGGGCCAATTCTCCACGCCTGACACCAACTGCTACTGTTCGCTGGGCTCTGCCAAGCGTTGCCTCTGATAATGAGTGGGATTTGGTTAAACAGTAAATTAATGAATAATGAAATATCCAGGTTGATCAGTTAGAGAGCACGCTTGCTTTGCCCCGGGCCAAATGCTCGGGGCAGAAATTACTCTCAAACGGCACTTGCCTGTGTGCTGGGCTGGATAACTATTTTACAGCCTATTGCTTGACAGGATGTTGGGATGGGGGTGAGGGGAAGGAGGGGGAAAAGAGGAGCGGGCAGGAGCTGCTCGTTATCAGCCCTCTCTGAGGGGACGGGGCAGGGGGAGGGATGCGCTCCTATCCAGGTCTTCCCCTCCCAACTTTAGCAGGGAGTTTATATATATCCGTATGTATATATACGTATATATGTGTGTACATGCATATCTATCAATAGGCATAGAGAAGGGATTTCTAGAGATACACCCCAGCTTTACTTTCCCTTCCCTTCCAGCTCCCTGTCCCACCGTGGCCACCCCCTCTGGCAGCAGTCGCGGCTCAGATTGCAGAAGCAGCCCTTCAGCTGTTGGGGGTAAATAAAAGGGGACGGTGAAAGGCTGCCTGCACGGGATGGGGCTGCTGAGTGTGAGCAGGGAGAGGAGAAAGAGGCAGAAAGGAGGAAACGACCCTGTCCTGTCGCCTTCATTTTCCGCGCGGGGAGAGATAAGTAGCTGTAAAATATTTCCCGCAGGTCAGTAACCCAAGTACATGTATGTACTCACACACGTACACTCAGAGTATCTACAGCCAGAGGGAAAAAAGAAAAGCCCTTCCTGACTTTCACACCCATCCTCCAGAATTGCACAACGCCCAACGCAGGGCGTGTGTTTTGGGGCTGCGCGTGTTCCTCCTTTCGGGCTAGCAAACCTCTAATTATTAATCACCTTTTATGCAGAGAGAAGAAACTCTGTGCAACTAACGCCTTTTTGTTTGTTTTTTGTGTGCGTGTTTGGGAGGAGGGGGGGGATTGTGAGCGGAGGGAGGGGGGGGGAAGAGATCTGCTTTCCAGGCTTTCCAAGCAAGCCCCAGCTTCCCAAGGCGAGGTAGGGAAGGGGCAAGGAGAAGATAATGATGATAATAATAATAATAATAATAATAATAATAATAATAAATAAGAATAACAAAAGGGAAAATTAAGCAAAACCAGGAAATAAGAAGAAAAGTGGGGGGGGGGGGGGGGGAAATATATTTCCAAAATGCGAGTTCACAGGTCAGGGCTGAGTTACTTTTCCCTCATCTCGTGTCGCTCCGAAGTTAAAGTTTAAAGAGCCCTTTGAAGCAGAAGGAAGGAGGTCCCTGCTGCTCACCACCCCCTCCCATCTCCCTCAACCCCCCTTCCCCCCCCCCTCCAGCAGCTGCTCCGGGCTTTGCTGCAATGGCGATGTCCCAGGAAAGCAATACGGGAGGGGTTTAAAAGCCGTCTCCTGCCCTTTCCCAGCCCCACTCCCCTTTCTGCGCAGGGTTTTGAGGGTGTGAGGGTGCGAGGAATCAGCGGCTGCGCCTCTGGGGCAGCTTAAAGCCGGGCTTTGCTTTTCTCACCGAACAAAACCCCCCTCCCTCCCTCCCTCACCGCCAAATATTCCTTTCAGAATCCAGAACTTTTCGTTTCCGAACGTTTCGCTCGGTCCCACCCTTCAAACACCTCTTAAAATCCAGCTGATTTCCGCCGAAAGCATTGATCCGAAAATGCTCTCCGTCTCCAACGTGAGGTTCCCTAATCTCCCCCCTCTCCCCCCCCTACCTCCCCATTATTACCGGTTATTGTGGTGTGATTTTCTGCACAGACATGGCCTTCTATTTTTATTCTTTTTTTCTTTTTCATTTATTTTTCCTAGCCGAAATAGGATCTACTCTGGATTAAATAAAGCAGTGTCGGCTTGTGTGGAGGGCTTTGGGGAGCTGCGATCCCTATAGCCACTCTCAGTACTGGGGGAGAGTAAAGCCGGTGGTGCACAGTGGCAGCTTCGGGTGGGCTCATTGCTAGTCCTGCAGGAGCCAGAACCGTCTGTGCACCCACAGCAAGATAAACTTGTCCTAGAGATGGTTTTGTGGGCTAAAAGATGTTTTTTCCTTTGTATTTGAATGGGTTTTTACGAGGGGAAAATAATGTACCCCCACGCTTATTCACCCTGGCTTTTAAGCCGGTCACATTCTGAATGTCACTGCGTTTGTGCCGTTTCTACGTCGACTCACCACCTTGGAAGGACCAAAGGTTTCTGTTCTCAAGCGTTTCCCTGCTCTGCTCCGCGCTGCTTATGGAACAGCAGCGATAACGATCGGCACAGCACCTCCCCACGCCGGAGAGGAGGGGGGGGTCAGGCTGCGTACACGGGACGGTGCTTTAAATGCACTTTGAGAAGCGTTAAACTTCCCTCTTCCTCTTTTGTTTCTTTATTTTTCTTTATTCTTTCTTTTTTTTCCCCCTTTGTTTCCCCCCTGTATCACGGGGGATTTTTCATTCTCCCCCATAAGAATAATCGCCTTCGAATATTCGGGTGAAAAAAAAAGGATGCACACACGCACGCACACGCACTTTTCAATCTTGTTGTCGCTGTATTTTTGAGCTGAGCTCCAAAGTAATTTGCGGTGCGACTCCGGTTCTTCCACCTTAATGATAAGGACGGGACGGAGACGCTCTTAACTCGCGGAGACACCGCAAGGAGGTTTCCCTTTGCTCCCGGGGAGGCTGATCGGGGGGGCTGTGGGATGCCCCGGGGTCTCAGTGCCCCGTGCCCATCCTATTGCACTGCTTCGAGTCCATACCGGGGGTGAAAAAAAGGAGCCTTTGTGCCCCTAGTAACTCATAGAAGTCGGTAGTGTTGGGAGGGTGGAACTGTGAGTTTTTGTGCCATATGACACGGTGTCCCACTACACGCATATACACGTCCAATACATGGAAGAGAAAAAAAGCCACGGGTGCCTGTTTATGGGAGAGACAGAGAAAACAAAAGAATTCGGGATATATGTTGACACTGGGGATTGTTGAAGACATTTGACTTGTTCCATCGTAGGGATGCCAGATGTTATTTATGAGTTCTCGTATAAATATGGGCCATACCATTCAGGTGGGGAGGGGAAAAGGAGAAAAACAAAAGGAAGAAAGAAGAGTTCGCCCCAGAGGGATGAAAGACAAAAATGATGTTTATGACTACATAAATCAAGGTGAAGTTTTGTAATGGAAACTAGAAGTACTTCGAGTTGCAAGGGAAAAAAAGGAGACTGGGGCAAGGCATGAGAGACAAAGCCCCGCCGGCCATGGCTGGGAAAGCAGATTTTAACATCAGACCTGTGGGGAGGGGTAGTTAGTGCTGCTATTCGTTTGTAACCTTAGCTGAGGGAGAAGCTCAAAGAGTTGAAAGACCAGGAGATGGATGGGACAGAACAGATTCTTCAATTGCTGAAGATCTATGGGAAATGCAGTGAAGCTGATATCAGCAGGCATATTTCTCCCTTCCTGACACCAGGTTCCAGACCTCAAGCAGTGCAGATGCTCTCAGAGCAGCCACCTGTATTTATTACCAGAATCGGGGATTAAGAAACTGAGGCTGAAACTTTCCTCGTTCTATTGGGTCTGCTTTTAAAAGGAGACTCCGATTTCTCCATGCGGGCGCTTTTGCTGAGTTATAAAACAACTTCCTTTGCTTTTTATTTATTCATTCATTTCAATCCCCTCCTCCTTGTGTATTTATTCATTTATTTATTCGTTTATTTTTAATTTATTTTTTTACATAACTGTTGCACATCCCTCGGACAACACAGAAACTTCCTGAACCGCCTTACCCCCCATCCAAACCCTCCCTCCCACCACCACCCCCGACCCCTTATCATCCAAACGGCCCTCCCAGACTCCATTGGGAACTCCGCGGACTGTTGCGAAAGCTTTCATGCAAAACATATGCTCTCCTCCAAATAATATCATCGGGGCGATGAGCACAAAAGAAAACAAAACAAGCCGGAAAATCACAAAGAAAAAAAAGAAGAAAGAGAAAAAGAAAGAAAAAAGAAAAGGTCTCAGCTTTTGGAAACCGGCTCCGGTGTCGCTGCTCTTCCCAGCGCTCTGTGCCCCCGGGCACCCTTCACCTCACACCTGCTCGCAGCTGGGACGGCTCTGGGGGTGCTGGGAGGGGGTTTGATCCTCTCCCTGCCAAACCCCAATAGGAAGAAGAGAAAGAGGGATTCTGATAATTTACTTTTTTTCCCCCTCATTGTCCCCCTACCCCCTCGCTTTTCCCCCTGCTCCGACCCCTGGCACTGCTGTCTCGATGCCCCTCTCCAGTTCTGCCCCCGGGCGCTTTCGCCATCGCACCACGGAGGGAATGTAGGTCACGGCCGGGCTGCGGCTGGGATGGGAGAGCCTCGAAAGCTTCCCCACCAAATAGATTTTGGGGTCGTGGTTTGCAATGTTTTCTCCTTTTTTTTATTATTATTAATAGTAGTTTTATGAGGGTGATGATGATGATTTATTTTGGACACCTTGGGCGATCAGCTGAGCCGGCTCCTGTAGTCCAAGCTGGAAGGAGAGGGAGAAGGGAGATAGTTTGGGATACGGAGGTGGGGATGAATTTATTTTCTGCTCTCCCCTCACCCCACACCCCTCCTCCATGAGGAATATTAAGTTGCAAAACCCGATCCGCTACACTTCATCATCAGGCCTCCTAGCTACCACTGCCCCTAAAAGCCAACAGGTAATCCCGAACCCAGACAGCAATTCAGCTACAACATTTCACTGCAGTGAGGACGATGCTCTCGGTCCCGGGACCCCCTAGCACACGAGGAGGTTTTATTTTTCATGTTGATGTTATATTGACAGTCCTTTCCAGCACCAATTGACGGGGGGAGAGGGGGAGAAGAATATTGCTTAATATTGTTTTCTATGACAGCACTGAAAAAAATAAAATAAAATAATAATAATAATAACCTTAAAAAAAAAATCCCGAGGCATCTGCCCCCGCTTTTCCCTTTGCTTAGCCTCGGGGAAACACGGAGTCACTCCGGAGCAGCTCCGGATTGTTCCCGGGGCTCTGCATGCAGCTGTTCTTTGTCAGTGCCGCTTACAAACCCAAATAAAGGCGATTTGGGAATACAGGG
The DNA here is from genome assembly GCF_054131305.1 of Coturnix japonica. Classification (NCBI taxonomy): domain Eukaryota; kingdom Metazoa; phylum Chordata; class Aves; order Galliformes; family Phasianidae; genus Coturnix; species Coturnix japonica. The sequence continues at coordinate 102,021,708 of NC_140665.1, forward strand.
GGGTCGGGGGGTGGCTTATAATATTTCCTTTTGGTAGTGATTGGTGTTGAGACTGTAGACCTAGAAGTAGAAAACAACACTGCAAACATCACTCCCGTTCTGTATAGAAGAGTATATATCTACATATATACACACTCACATCCACATAGACATCAGTGAAACATACAGTAACTGTAATACAGCAATGGGGACCGAAGGGAAAAAAAAAAAAATAATAATATTCTTTTTTTTTAAAGTTTCTTGATATTGAATGCTTGTAATGGTACATAAGACTTTGATTCAATGGCTAAAGCTTCGCAAATGAAAACATTTACTGCTAACTCAGCCAGTAAAGGCAAATTGAAATGAAAGATCACGTAAACATGACGTGAGGTTTATTATAGGTCTGCTTAGAATGAAGAAGTAAAAGTGGTAAAAATACAGACACTTCCGAGTAAGACAGAAATAAAATACCAACATTTCTGAGAAGCAATATTTATTGTCTTTTTTTTTTTCTATTTTTTTTTCTATTTTTTAATGTAGAGACACGTCCTGTATTTTCCCAAAGACTCCACTGGGAAAAAAAAGACTTCATGGCGTTAGAAGTGAATCCGTCTGCAGAACTGAAGCGGCACCAACGTTCGAAAAATAATATTTTTTTAAAAAAATCAAATCAAATTAAAGTAAAAAGTTGTAAAATAACAATTAAAAAAACTGAAGAGGAAAATACAACAAAACACAACAATCTCTTTGTTTTTATTCTTATTATTTATGTAAATCAGGTCATCACGGGACAAGAAACCAATTTCTACCCATTACCATAACAGCTCGTCTATAAAGAACAGAAGAGATTCCGATAGGATACTATCTAGTCAAGCGTGGGTTTTTTTTGTTTTTTTTTTCTGTGTGTTTTCTTTTTTCCTTTTTTTTTTTTTCCTTTTTATTTTTTTGCTTTTAAATTCCCCCACCCATTCACAGAGGTATAGATTCACAGATAAATAACCCAAAAACTACTTGCTCGCCATATTTACACATTCCTGTTAAATTAAGCATAAATAAATATATACAAACTCAACACCGAATGCCTCTCTGCATTTCTTCTCAGGAAGAGTCGATAAACCCATATTTCTCACTTCGTGGTCAGATTTTTTTCAAGAAGAGGAGGTGAGAGGGATCATTTGGGGCACAGAAAGGAGAGTGTATTTCTACCCTCTTTCTTCTTTCTATTTCCTCCACTGCTTTGCATTGGTTTGGTTTTCCTTTCCTTTTTTTCTTGCTGGCACACAACATTTCGTCACTCTCAAAATGTTCCGGCATTTGCCAGTGCGCTCGGGGATATTTTCTCTTATTTATTTATTACTTTTCATCTTTGTATAAGAAAATAGACTATTTGTAAAAAGCCTACGGTCTTTCGCGCAGGGAAGCCAAAGGGGAAGGGGCTTTTGCCCGGATCCATCTGGCAATGCTTAGGGCTGCTGAACCCAGCACTGAAATCTCTTTATTCAACCCAAACTGAATGGATCTGCATTACACCAATCAGAAAGACGTGAGAAGGGGGATTGAGTGGGTCCTGGGGGGCAGCGAAATGTCTTAACCTCATCCTTCTCGCCCACACCACCCAGCCCACATAGAAACTCGGGGTTATGGGGAGAGACTGGGATCAGGATGCAAAGGGACTCGGAGCGGCTTCTCACAGAGAACTTCCATTGGGTGGGACAAGATGCAACCACTTGATTTTAGAGAAACCGCCATGTCGTGAAAGGTTTCCTGTAACATTGGCTTCTTGTTTCCTTCACACCTTGTGTGAATAGCAACCAGGAAAAGGAAAAGGAAAAAAAGAAAAAAAAAAAAAAAAAGTCGAGGAGAGGACGAAAACTGAGCTCTTTCTAACAGCAAACAGAGTTGTAATTAAAGAAGAAAAGGAAAAGCAAGGCTAAGAACGAAATTAAACTTACAGTGACCCACCTGTTTGGTTTGAAAACAAACTTTTCACAGTCTCTCCTCAAACTTTTCCTTCGAGTTACAAAGCAAAGCTGCTGAGTTAATCCTCCTGTTTATTGATTTACCATCCCGAGAAAAAAGGAATCTTATAATAACTCAATTATCAGATAAATGTCCGAGATGCCCAGCCAGTACGAGTGGTCTGGCTGGGAAAGAGCAGGGCAACAGGGAAAGGGTTTACAGTGGGAATCTGAAATCAGCTCTGGGGAGATCTCCATCTGCAGCACCCACAGCCATCAAGCATGGATGTGTCCTCTGGGGAGGAGCTGGATGTGTCCTCTCAACAGAGATGGGTGGGTATTCTCCTACATCTAATTTCTCCCTGCTTGCTTTTGAATCAGAAACATCATGGTTTGTTTCTTTGTTTTTCCTCTGGACTTTAGGAAGCACAAGAAAAAAAAAAAAGAATAAAAGAACAGGGCAGTCCCTCTGAAAGCAGTAGGGATTTTATGTTGGCTTGAGCAAAGCACAGCCTGGCCTCTTGCAGTCTGTCTCTTCCAGGTAGGAGGCACAAAGGGCAGATCCAAAGTTGCCAGGAGTCGACTGAAACTCTCCCTTTGACATTCCCAGGCTTTAGGTCCTGCTCCAGGAGACCAAACCTTCACCTAGGGAAGATGTCAGCAGCAGCAGGATCAGGCCCTCACACTTGTGTGTAGATCTTTCCCTGATAAGATGCAAGCAGTTCCCTCTCCCCATTAGGTCACAGTGGTGTTGTGATGCCCTTTCACATTTAAAAGGAAAGAGCATCCCCAACATCCCCTCCAACACCAAGGAGCACCCCAGTGTCCCCCCCAGACCTCTATCTGGAAGCTTCTGGGTGGTGAGCAGTGGGTCCCCATGCCTCCCCACCCCTGCAGCTGGAGAGATGGAAGGCTCAGCTCTAACCAGTTGTCTCCCTGGTGTGTAGCATCCCCCCCCAAGTTGGGGATGTTGGAGTGTTTGGACCCGTGTGTTCCTCACAAAGACAAAATAGTGTTCAACACTGAGCTGGTTTTCAGAAAATAGCCTCAATGGGCAGGTTTGCTTTCAGATTGTAACATTCTTTCTTCTCAATAGACATCCACACACATCCCTACTCTTCCTCATGTATCCTACTTCAAGACCATGTCCTTTGCTTGAACCCATTTTTCTGCTCTCCAGGAGGATGGAGGGTAGTGATGAGCAAAGAGAAGGCTTTGGAGGGTCAGGGCTGCTCTTCAGTCCCGAGGTCCCCAGCATCACAGTGGGGGTTCCGTGAGATCTATGTTGCCCAAGGATCTACAACTCCTCTGGGGACATCTGCACGGATCTGCCAGCTGCCAAACCCATTGCTTGATGCCATAGATGAAGGCCATTCCCTGCTCATCACAGCAACCCACCTGCCTCAGTTTCCCACTCTACTCACATAAGAATGCCCACAGCACTCTGTCCCACAGGGACCAAGGATGAAGAACTTTTCACAAGGGCTGGGTGTTCCCTGGGGCTGAGCAAGGCAGGACAACCCCTGGGCTTCTATTGCCACATGTCCACCCCATGCAGGATGAAAGCTGATACTTCCTTTGTCTGTACTACCTAAGGTAGCTGGAGAATTCTGGGTACAAATCAAGAGTTTTGTCTGCTTTGCTTTAAGAACTTTTCATTGGAGGCCAAGGAGGAGAGTACTGCTAAATTATTTCTCTCCACTGCGCACTTTGGAAGATATTCCCCTGCCCACTCTGTGAATCAGTTGTGCCTGCTCAGCTTGGTGGCACTGGGCACTGCAAATCTAAGAGAGGTGCTAGGGGAGGCCCTGGTCCCACTGAATTTTTGCCATCAGTTCCAGGCTTTACCCCACGCATACCCAGAAACTGTTCTAACGTAAGCAAAAAGATGCATTAGTGCATGAATCCTGCCCCACTGAGAAATACATGCAATTACAATAGGGCAGAATCCAAACAACAATTCATGTCCTTACGCTTCAGCATTATTTCTTTTTCTTTTTTTTTTTTTTTTTTACCATTTAAGACAGAAAAAGGTATGCTAAAAAAAAAAAAAAAAAAAAAAAGAAAGAAAGAAGAAATCAGACTACTTCCCCCACCCCTCCCAAATCATATGCATAAGACATCCTGTCACGCACCAAACCACCGAGAAAAACATTGGAGTTCAGCAGATTTCCCCCTACCGCATCGACTCATTCCAAAGTGAGAGTCACAAGACAGTTCTGAAAAGCTTTCTAAGAGAAGCAGATTTCATCAGACTGAGATGAGAAACCAGGATATTCCCTGGCAAACCCTCCCCGCTCCCATCACGAGGAGCCAGCTCACATGGCAGCCCTTTCCTCCCTGGTACAAAGCCCCGATGCCAAGCAAGCGCGGTAACATTCAACACAGCTCTTATTTTCTTTGCAGTATCACACCTCGATTTCAACTCATAGTTTTATCTCTTTCCAATTATTCCCTTTGAGCTTCTTTAAAGAAGTGCACCTACGGAATTCGGAAACAACTGGCTTTGATTTGAAAAAAGAAAAAAAAAGTATCAGAATATCAGAATTGTGGATTTTTTTTCTCTGTACCTGATATACTGTGTAGGGATCTCTAGTCCTCTTTGAAGAAGCTCATAAGCCAAGCGGGCAAAGCTTTAGGAAACAGAAGAAAATAAAATAGTGCATACTCCTGAGAAAGAATTACATACTCATATCACTCTTTTTTGTTGTTGTTGCTGTTAACAATTCTTTTAAAATGGGGAAAGATATCTCTCATACACACTCTACTGGAGGAAATTAAGGACTGAAACATTGGCATAGTTAGGAATATAAAACTCCCTAGAGAAAGAGGAGACCTCAGAAATTAAGAAATCAGATAGCACTGACATTGTACCAGACCTTACTTTCAAAGTTTGCAACCCATTATAGACAAGGCATTGCACTAAATCACAAAGGTATGTTTGCATGCATGAATATGTGTGGTTGATGCACACATATTAAATATATATATGTATATGGCCAGATATATACATATATATATATACAAACATACATAGCGCACACACACACACACCCCTACGGGGTTATGTGCATGCATACGCATATGCACACACATACGCACACACGCACACATACACACCTGTAAACGTTGGCAATCCAAACAGAGAGTCTGTCTAGACCAGGAATAATATAATAATGGGATTCTTAAAAAACTAGAGTGAGCTAATTGGACTGAGCTACCGTGACTTAAAGTGTCCCATCTGATGCCATTAAGCAAAGACAGCCATGAGTGGTTGATGGTGATGTCTTTGGGAGAGGTCTCGGTAGCCTAGGCATTGCCTGCCCTCCTTTCCTAGTCTAGACAGAGACAAGGGGGTGAGATGAGATGGGGAAGAGCCAGGGACGAGGTGATGGGTGGCTCAGAAAGGAACACTCTGGAAGATTGTTTTATCTAAGGTGGAGACAGGACGTCGTTAAAAAAATAATAATAAATCAAATCAGAGTAAGACAGACCGTGCAGCTCAAGAAATCAAAGCACTGACACCAAAAATGTTTCTCCGATTTCTTCCAATAAGTTATTCATTTCTTTCTTTTATTATTATTATTAATTATTATTAGACTCCTCCCCCTCCCCAAATCATTATTAAAAAAAAAAAAAAAACCATGAAAGAGCAGAAGTGGGAAAAAAAAAAAAGGAAATCCTGGTGGTTGTCTTCACATGTTCCTGGCAAGAGACTCTGAACCACTGGTCTTGCGCCATTGTGCTCCTCTGATCTTAAATTATCATCTTTCTTTTATTATTATTATTTTTTATTATTATTATTATTTTCTCCTACCTAATAGAATTCTTCCAAAGCCCAATCCAATATTTTTTAAAGCTAAAATTAAGACGGTTTTGTTTTAAAAGATTATCTCTCTCTTTCTCTCTCTCTCTTTTCTCCTTTTATTTAGCTTTTTTTTTTTTTCCTCTTTTCCTTTCCTTTTTAAATTTTTTTTTTAATTTTTTTTTTCCTCCTCTCATTTTCTGTGTTTCTCTTCCTTGTCTCCAGTTTTACTACCTGGTCCTTCGCCAGATGTGTGCCTGTTAGCAGTGTTGTTGTTCAAGAACATCTTGTCCATGCCTTTGAGAGCTTCAGTCAGGTAGTTTTGGAGGGCCGTGAGGGCGGCGCAGATAGCGGGAGCCCCAAAGCCGTGAGTGATGAGGCTGAAGTGAGTCAAGCAGCTCTGAATGCCTGGTTCCAAAATAGGGGTGGGCCGGCTGTTTCCAATGGGTGTCCTGTCCTGGGCCAAGAGATCTGTAAATTCTTTACAAAGTTGCCTGAGTGGAAGAGAGAAAGGAAAAGAAAGAGAAGAAAAGAGAGAAAGGGGGAGAAAAGCAATGGTTAGACTCATCCCACACTTGATACGGTTCTCTGAGACAACTAAGGCTGAAGAAAGGAGCAAGTTCAAGCCAAAGCTTATCCCAGAACACAGGATGGAAAATTTTCACCCTTCCTTTAGGATTTCCATAGAACCTGAGAATCTGCAATTAGGGTTGTGAAGCACTGGTACAGGCTGCCCAGAGAGGTGGTTAATGCCCCATCCCTGCAGACAGCCAAGGTGAGGTTGGCTGGGCTCTGAGCACTGATGGAGCTTTGGTTGTCCCTGTTCAGTGCAGAGAGTGGAACAGACGGCCTTTAAGGTCTCTGCCAACTCAAACCATTCTATGATTCTCCCACCAGCGCTAGAGGATCATCCTAGGACAGTCATAGAATCATAGAATTGCTCAGGTTGGAAAAGATCATCAAGTGCAGTCAGCACTTAGAATCCATGCCTAGGGTGGTGCTCTTCAGGAAACAGATTTCTGCGATTGCAGTACAACAGGAGGTCCAGAGATACAAATCTCTCCTGAAGTCACAAGGATATCTCCAAAGCACTGTGAAAACCCAGCCCTGTTTGGTGAACCCAAAAATGACCAAGCTGAGTTGGAGATATACCTTGTGTCTGCCAACCACCCATCTGGACCATGGCCTAAAACAACTCTCAACAGTGTTGTTCCTGGAGAAAAATCACAGCCACGTGCTGCTGAAGGGCACAGGAATGTGGTGAAAGGACTAAATGGAATCTTTCTTGAGACTGCTTGGGCTATGCAGCCTTGTTGAGAAAGTTCTGGATTCTAGAGCTCCATTCTGGCTTATCTAAACTAGCACTTCCTATTTTGTTCTGGGGAGAGAACGACCAATTGAAGCATCAGAGGAAACATGGCCCTTGCTTATTTTCCACACTTTTGAAAATCAGATTTCATTATTATTATCATTATTATTATTTATATGATTTCCCACTTCTTTCTTTTGCATTGTTCTAGTCCAGAAGGCCTTCATATCAACAGGTGTCAAGGCCATGTAGGAACATGGGAGCTGGGAGGGAATAATTTCTTTCAGCAGATGCCTACCCAGGGACTCGGGGCGGGGCGGGGGGGTTTGAGGGGGTGCTGAAGTATGGGGGAAAAAAAAGACATAAAAGGAAAAAAAAAAGAAAAAGAAAAAGAAACACTTTAAAAAGGCATTCAGCTCTCATCGCCTGAAATTCCCAGTGGGTTAAAGGTTTCAGAGGGTGGAGAAAGATAAAGGTCTACTTCTATGTGTATTATCCATTAAGAAAGTGCAAGAGAGGAAACTTTGAATTTGGAGAACAAACAGTAATGAGTGCAACATTTTACATCTTCAAAGAGCAAAGCAGGGTCTGTGAGCAATTAAAGTTCTGGGACATTAATATCTTCTGACCCTGCGGAAAAGGGCAATCAAATTCCAATCACGTCTAAAAAACATCTGGACAAATTTGAGCAAATGATTTTTCAACCCTCCATATATTTCTTTAAATTACACTGTCATCAGAGGCAAGACACGTCCCAGAGCATGAAATAAATGAGAGCTCTTTGGGCTGCTCTTTTTCCTTATTTTTCCTATTCCTCACTTAAAAAAAAAAAAAAAAAAAAAAAAAAGAGAGAGAGAGAGAGAGAGGTAAAAGCACAGCACCACTGCTGAGGACCGAGTACTAGGTTAAGAATGTTGTATGGGATGACTTGCATACCAAAGCCACCAGCAAAGTCCCCATGGAGAGAACTGTGTCAGGGGGACCAAAGCAAGCATGATTATCAATTCACGATATTTTTGTTGGATTTCCTGTCTTCTTTTTTTCCCTTTTTTTTTTTTTATTTTCTTAATTAAACCATCTAGATTAGACGTTGCAGGCAGACAGGTGTACAATGACGTAGAAGCAGCCCACTTTTTGGCTGTTGCCTTGTCATGGTGGCTTTTGGATTAAGGATGGCTTGGAAAAAACACGTGGTAGCCAGGGATCAGGTCCACGCATCCTCCATAGGGATAACAACTGTAGAGTGATGCACAGACAATGAGCACTACCCTACCAATGTGGTGATGTGGGCACCCCTTCCTCTACCTGAGGCTGTTATAATTTTGGGACTGGAGACTCTGTCCACCTTTAAATTGACCTCAGACATAAGGCTTAAGGTAATGGGAGATTTTTCCAGGGGAGTGATGGATAATTTGGCACTCACTTTGTAGCAAGCAGCATGTTTTTCCTGGAGTGGAGGTCGCTGGGGTCTGTGTGCTGTCTGTTCAGGTATTCAGAAACAGCCTTGGCTGGGAACTCCGTTTCGCAGATGTACCCAAAATCCCGGGCTAAATGAACGGCCTCACCTGGATGGGATAAGAGGGATATTAACAGTTCTGGGCTGGAGCAGAGCTGCCGAAGTATCCTGTAATGCTTTTCTGCTGCCCTCTGGGAGACATCAGCTCTTAGAGTCACATTTAGAAACCCAACTGCACCTTAAGGCCAAGATGCAGACACTGGTTTTCTCTCTATAAATCCTATGTTGGGGGAAATAGGAAGTTTTGGGTACATATTTACAGCTGTCTTTGCAGCAATGTGCTGATGATGGCTTATAGACATGAATGCAACTGATCCCATGTGGAACGGTTGCAGAGAACACACACGCACACACACACAAATTTGAGTGAACTGGACCAAAAAAGGGGGGAAACTAAGCAAGTCCCAAAAGACAGAAGGACTCAACTCTCCCCTAGAGCACCAAAATTATCCCTATTTCAATACAGTGGAAGAATGTTCTCCAACATTTTATGAATGTGGATATAACGTTAACTTTGATGTTAACTTTGTATAGGATTACATGGCACCTACACTGTTATTATAATTGTTGTCCCATCAGTAAAATGATGGAAATAAGTCTATTTTGTCTGACAGAGTTCATTACTCTGCTCTCTTAACTGACCACCAGTAATGAGAACTCTCCTTTGACCTATGGAAGGGCATCAACTGATGGCAATTTTTTTTGTGAACAATACTAAGTCCTCTAATTATAACTGTCATTTCCACTGCCTGATTCCTTGCCTACAGAGAGGTTTGAGTCATCAAACCCCTACTGATGCACTCCATGCCATGAGGAGACAGTAGTCGAAGAAAGGTGGAAAAGAAGAGGGTGAAAAGTAATTAAAAAAGAAATAACACCCCCAGACTCTAAGGAGATTCCACCAGATTATAGCTCAACTCCTCCAGAATAAAGTGTTAAACCCTTTAAAGCACTGCCTGAGGGAGCAAAGGGGAAGATTTCCAACACACAAAGCAGATAGGTCTAATAACTCCAGGACTGTTACTTTTAACGACCAGGAGTCATTTTCCAACGTCATCTCTGCTTCCCAAAGCTTCTTTCTAATCAACAAAGCTCTTAATTGAATGTGAGGGTACCTGGGGTATCCCCACAGTGGCTGCCCCATCTCCCCAGTGACATTCGATTGATGCCAGATGGAGTACAATGACAGCATCAACCAAGCCTGGCTGCTGGCACCAAGCAAACTTCACCCCCATCAGGTGCAGCTTCTTCCAAAAGGAGGAAGCTCTCATGAAAGAAACTGATGTTGATTTGTAAGGAAACCAGGAGAGCAAAGCACACACCTTCCTACTCTCTTAATGTGGGGTTTAGCATCGCTATGTATCCTGATGGGCTCTGGAGACTTCAAGCCAGCTTTGCTTTTGCTGTGAGTAGAGTTTCTCACACACAGCTTAATTCACACCCATTGGTGTGAATTAATTCACACCCATTGGTGTGGATCAGCACCCAGGGTGCATCCATAATGCTGCACATCCCCTACAGCTGGCACCCCTGTGCCTGTATCTGAGCCCTGCACTACCACGAGGAGCTGCTATCAGCCTCAGCTCTGCATGCGGTGAGGGCTTATCGCTGCCACAACTCCACCAAGAAGAGCTGGAAAGTTAATATCTAGCACAAATGTTTATGCATGCTCGTATGCGGAAGAGATAAGTGGATTATTCCTACGCCTCTCAGTGTGTATGTGTAACGTAGATACATATAATTCATAATTGCATCCCTACTATTCCGGTTATGTTTTTTGGAGAAGGTCCAACTTCCCTTTCACATAAACTTACACATATCCTAAACATATTAGGGGCTTTAAGAATGGCTCTTCGATATAGTAACAATAAATCAAAGAAAACACATCAAACACCAAAATGGCATCAGCTGAATGAGGAGTTGGACTCTCTGATCCTTATGAAACTTCATAATGATCATGATGAAACTTCACACCCCCCACCCCCCCTCCTTCCCTCTCTGCTTCCTTGGAAATAGTTTGAGTCCTTGTTCTGTTCCACCCATCATAAACTGTGCTCCCAAAGTCTTAAATTGATTATTTCTTTCACCAAATATACTTTTTTTCCTCACTGAGGGTCAACCATAATGAGCCTTAACCAAAAACAAACTCGGGAGGAGCAAATTAGTGGGAGGATGGAGCAGACATGGAGTCGAGAAGAACTGCCCGGTGTTGATAGCAAAGAACGGGACTGTCCAGCCCGAGCCCATACATACACATACACACGCACACACCATTCGTGCCATCAGCCCCAGTTCCCCCTCCGGGGACACTTTTTGGGACGGAATCCTTGACAAACGTTCCTCCAACCCGCCCTACATTTCACCTCCGTGAGGCTTTTCCACCTGATCCCCCAAAGCCTTTAGTGCCTCGCGAAACGTCAACCCCGAGGTGGGAGGGGGTGTGAAGGGAGCTGCGACCCTTGCTTACCTTCCACCAGGGAGGTGAGTAAAGTGACATTTGCAGCCTTACGCCTGCCGGCTGGTAAATTCAAACCGATTTTTTCTAGCCTTTCTCGCAAAGATCTCCCCCCGTTTTTCGATTTGGCTCTAGAATTGCAAAGAAATCGAGACGGTCGTTAAGCCCCGCGGTGTTCCTGGAAGAAACGTTCAGTCTGTGCAGTCAGTGGAGCCCTGAAAAGGTTTTCACCCGGCGTTCAGCGCTCTGGGTGGGCTGATTTGTTCCCGAGTTTGCTGTTATTTGCTTAATTTCTCCCAAGGGTGGGAATGGGGATGAACCCACTTTTCACCCAGGGAAATCAAATAATGGCAGATAGCAGAGAGTTCTGAGCTAAAGAACAAATGAGTTCCTACTGTATGGCATTCTCTTAGGATGGACCGTGGAGCTGGACAGAAAGACAGAGGAGAAATAAATAATCATTTAGCCCGGGAATAATAAGAAGGAATAAAAAAAATGAGAAATAAAATGATCGAAGGGAGAACTGCGGGTAGGCAGAATGCGGGAAAGCACTTAGGATCCGTTTCGTGCCCATGTGAACGCGTGCGGAGAGGCAATGCTCACCCGGAGGCACTGCGTTCTACACGGGGATTTGGGCGCCTGAAGGAAGACGTGAATATTCGTCGGAGGTTACTGATAAGGACACTGAAAGGATAAGCGAGCCGTAGGTGGGAAATACGGAGCTATTGTTCGCACACCCGTAGGTATGTACAGCTCGAGGGGTGGAATCCTTCCACCTATGATAGCAGCGAGAATTTTGGCACTGAGATTACAGTCCATCCCAAAAACTTCTTGGTTCTTAGTTAACAAATGTTTAAAACTTAGCGGTCACACATACAAAAAAGGAAGCCAGTAATGATAGAGAAAGCAGGCTGGCTTCCCACTATTTGCTATCAGAATAAATAGGGGTACGCGGCAGAACAGCTTCCTATATTTCATCTGCCCTGAACCAAAGCTTGTCTAAAATTCAGATTCAAGATAGGAACTGAAGTCAGCAGTAGCCAATGATTACGGCTTGGGCCATCTCCGGTAATCCATTGAAGCTCTATAATGAGGTTTCTTTTCCTTGATAATTACATTTTCTACACTGTATCTCTCCGATGTCCTCCTGCTCCATTTGCAGGCGTGTTGCCGTCTCTAAGCAAACCTCTGCTCCTCTCCCTGGCACAGATCGCGGCTGAGCATTGATTACAGACATCCACGTGGAACAGCAGCTATTTTAGGAGCTCCTCATTCCCACGTACGTTATAGGATGACTGCACGGAGCGGGGCATCGTACCCCTCTCCAGACACAGAGCTCCTGACCTCAACACCGTAATAACTGCAGGAAAACAAACAAACAAGGCGTGTTTGCCTACTACGTTGTCTACTAGTTGGCAGTACCCTTCCTACTCAAAGATTTGCAACTTCTATGTGTAGACTGAGATTTATTCTGATCCAGTTCATACGTATCAGGGAGCTGCATGAAGCCACTCTTTATTCCTCAGTCTGCCATATTTTGTACTCTCCCCGTTTTCCACTGGCTTGGGAGAACGTCCACCGTAACGTCTTTTCTGTTCCCCTCGGTGTGTGTTCTTAGGTCAGCTTTCCTACAGGAAAGTCACGCTGACAATTAAGTCTTTCATTCGTTTTTAGGAAGGTAAAGCCCCTTCTCCGTGTTCATCCAGCTGGTGACTTCGGAGGTTAAGTTCTCGTTAGTGTATGAGCAATATTCCGCTTAGCGGATCAGTACCCAGGCCTGGAGGTCGCTCCCTACCGCTCACTTAACAAGGACCAATAACGTTAACTACTTAGAGTTATTCAACAACACTGACCGGGCCATTAGAAGGTGATTTGCACCAACTGCGAAGGATTCCGATAGCAACCCTCTCCGGACGGAAATTCAAATTACTGCTTACCCGAGCTGCTGATAGTCTATGTTTCGAGAAGCTCTGATTAAAGCTACACCGGGCTTGATTTGTCTGTACTTCCCCTACATTCATCTCAGAGCCATCTTATCATCTTACCCTCACAGTAACACAGCCACCCCAACCCCTTACCTTCTCAGTACTCCTCCTAGCAGGGATGCGTTCAGACACTCTGGGGGAGAAAGGCGCCTTTGAACTTCTCCCACTGTTACTTTGTACTTGGAAGTTGAACTAAGCAAAGACAAGCGGCCGGGGACAGAGCAGAACACCTCTCCGGTGTTGACCGAAATTCCACCCAGGAAGCCATCTTTATTCATCATCAAAGAAGTAACGGATTTTGGAGGGACAGGAACTGGAGAAAGAAAAAGGGAGGGAGGGGAGAAAAAGTCATGGCACGAACAGCACAGCGTAACCACACTCTAACACGCACAGCAGAGCAAAATGAAAGGGAACTTTTCAGCTCTACAGTAAACTAAAAGGGGATGTGTTCTTCCCCCCCCCCCAACAACCCACGCTGTTTTGGGGAGGATAACAAGGAATGTGATAATAACAAGGATGGTGATGCAGCACAGCCTCTGTGAAGGGTTCAACTGTTGAGAAATACAACACGTGTCTGAAGCATTTGGCAACTTCGGGTTCTATGTCTCTCGTTCCCCCTCCTGCTCCCCCTTCCCCGTGTTTCTGTACAGCTGACAGCACCTGACGCTTTGCAAGGAAAGAAAAAGCATTACTTCTTTCGCTCATGTTTCCCATTACTTCTAAGCTGAGCCAGGAATAAATTCACTACACTGAGGGAGTTGCTGCCTTAAATAAGTGTGGAGGCTGGAGGATACAGCAACCAGAAGACAGCTCTGTTATTGCTTTGTGTTTTTATTAAGTCTGGTTTATGAAACAAGATGAGCCTTTTCCTTCTGATAAAAAAAGAAAGAAAGAAAATAAATAAATAAAAATAGAAAAAAGATGAACAGCTCGGCTTAAATCATGACGTGCACCAACTGAACCGTGTTGTGCTGTCCTCAAAGCAGTGAGTACTCATCTGTTTCTACAGAAAGGAGATCTGAGTACGGTATTATATATAATCATAGAATAGGTTGGGTTGGAAGGGACCTCAAGGATCATCAAGTTCCAGCCCCCAAAGGGAGGGCTGGGAGTTATGGAAAGGAAGTTATGAAAGATTTAATAATAATAAAGAAGAAAAAAGGCCAACCACAACAAAACAGAAACTTTTTATCCTGCCCACGACCAACAGATCCCATTGCTCTGAGAAACGAGGTCTGTGTTAAGAGTAAAGGAGGGGATCAGGCCGAGCAAATCTCCTTTATGACACCCAACATACAACACGAAATGAGCCCCTGGTTTTTGTTTGCAAATGATCTTCAACCGCTCGCTCATAATTGCGCTCAACCGCTCTGATTTACGGCAGGTGCGCTAATCAATCAACCAATCGCTTTAATTTATAGGGAGCCTCGCCTGCCTTTTCCCAGTTGTTTCATTTCGGCAAGTAATTGATAACAAACCGTACTTAAGGTATGTTTTATGCAGGAGTTAATAAGAGCTGACAGCTGCTACCGCTGCTTCCTCGCGGATCGCCACAACGCGACGCGCGGAGTGAGCTCCGCGACCGCGGTAGAGAACGCTTAATTGATTACAGACCCTCACACAGCTCTGATACCGCTTCGCCCTCTTCCCATTTTCCCACTCAAATAAATTGCAAAACCGATTCGGCAAATCAGAGAGCTCTATTTGTGCGCATATGCCGGCTATTAGCCATAAAAACCCTGTTTATTTGCGACATATCTGGAGAATCAAGCCATTAGGGTTGAGGGGATATTTAAGTCGTCTGGAGTTGCTAAACAATAAGATCGGGTATCCTAATATATTACCAAGTGCTAACTACTGGGCAATTGCCAATTTTATAACCTCAGCGTATGGAATAGACACAACCGTGTTTCACCGTTTTTATTACAGATCATTTCCTACCGCCAGACCAGACCCCCACAATAAAAGCCCTATAACAGCTAAAAACCAAAAGGCATGTCGATTTCAGATATACGTATTGCCTGTATATAGTCTCCAGTATAAACAAATTATTCGGAGTGGCTGTTCTTCAGGGAATCGGAAAGTGAAACGGATTCCTATTTCTCTATTATTTTTAGTTGGGCACATTATGCAGCTCATAAAGGCGTTTGCAAAGAGTTGAAGATCGGCACAGTAACAGTAACAAGAGAGTTAGAAGCCTTTCCTTGCTCTTAATAGGATTTTTGCCGTTGATTCTGTAGGAAGAGACTCCTTCGGGGTAGTAAAAATAAGAGACTCTGTCTTGCCCCTGTTATACATAGATATATTGTATATGCCACATACAGCGCTCTGCAGCATCATGAGAGCGCACCATCAAGACAAAGTAAAAGAAGAGTTGGATTAACGCATTGCCACACCAAATGGTTTTTCATCACTGGTTTTGGTAGGTTGGCTGTTGTCTGGTGTGTTTTTTTCTCTCTCTCCTCCTCCGGACAAACACACGGACTCAGTGGTTCGGGCGCACCTCTACCGTAGCTATATTTAGTGACCGCTTTATCAGGTCACTGTCCAGTGAACTGAGAAATTAAACAAGAGGCAGCAATTCCGCGGCCATCTGATCTTAGTCTAAACTCACTAAAGAGAGAGTTACCCGTGCGACGATTTCAAGAGACCCCACACCGCCCGTCGTGGCACTTCTCACATTAGTTAACCTCTGAAATATGGGGTTTTCACGTGCTCGGGGGGTTGGTTTTCCCCTGCGAATTGTTGTCGGTGAGCAGCCAGACTCCTTCCCTGCTCTGCTGAGTCCCATTGCTCCCAGCGGTGTCCCTTCCCTCCCTGCACCCCCCCCTAAAAAAGTACTGCATGAACACAGCGAGCAGTTGGGAGCCTTAATAACACCCATCCCACTCCACAGGCTTTTCCAGGCTGTGTAAGCATATCTATCGCGATTTCATAGCTTCAGAGAGATGTGTTCTATCTATGTTCTGTATCTTCTGTAAATTACCTAATGCTTCCTCCAAAAAAAATAAGAAAAAAATAAGAAAATCCGTGTTTGCCATGGAATGAATTATCGCTATCTACATCGGATCTGTATGTTTATCATGGGCTGTCGCTTTCCGGCTATAGACAGAGAGAACAGAACGTGGGGTTGAACGGCCACACGCGTCCGCGTGTGCACTGCGCGTGTCACAGCCCCGCGGGCGTGCAAACCAATGCGCACCGTAACGGGAGGTGATTCTCAGTCGATGTCAGCTCTCCCCGTAGCTCAGGGATCGCTGTGGCTGCTGACAGAACAACACACAACTGCACAACGTCCCCACCACCTCCGCTTCAACTTTTTTTTCCCCCACTGATTTACTTCTTGTTGTCCTTCTGCTCCAGAACTGTATTTAACTACGGACGTGACCGCTCTCCCATCATCCTTCCTTCTCAAATCATCCCCTTTCTCGCTTTTTCTCCCCATTCCCCCGTTTCTCCCCTCCCTCTTTCTCTCCCCCGTGGTGACTTCCACCCTCTTTGTCATCCCTTCCCCTTCCATTTCTCTTCAGCTTATCAATAAAGCGAGAGAGCAACAGTAGCCGCTTGATTTGTTAGTAATTATAAGCATACTGTTCCTGCAAACGGGATCTCTAGATGAGCGAGATCGCTTTAAAACGACAGCAGGAAATGGTGGGGAAATGGAGCATGGCGAAACTCAGCGTGAAGCTTTCAGTTCTTTACATGTTTACAATTTTCTGTGCATACATTAAGTCTTAGGGGTTGGTTCTTTTTATTTTTTCCCCCCTTTTTATATTATTATTATTATTATTTTGCGGTGGTGGTGATTCTCTGTGGGGCTGCTGTCCTCACACGAGCGAAAATGCGCACGCAGGAGCGTAAATGGCACTAAAAGGGCATTTGAACACCACTCAAACTGAAGGGATAAATAGAATCGTGGCCTGATAACAGCTGGAAAAAAAAGAAGGAGGAACTCTGAGCTACGGACATCGCTGCAGTAACGTTGCAAAATATGATCGCCGATGCATCAATCAATCAATTAATGAAACAATCCATGGCGATTAGTATGTCTTATTAGCAAACAGCGCTGGCGAACTAATTACTGAAGAGGTGTCAAACAGCCCTCAGCCCCTTTAATCTGCCTACTGGGTGTGAAGTGAGTAAGAAGTCCATCAGAGCAGCAAGGCTGTGTTGTTCCTGGTGATTGGGTCCGCCTTTGTCACCAAATAGAGGGACAATGACTGCCCGCTGCCACTAAAGACCCAATCATTGCTTAAGTCTTAATGAGCAAATACAGAAAGTGTAAACATCCCCTTCCCTCTTATTCCTATCTTCTCCTCCTCCTCTACGCTCCCCTTCCCCCAGGAAGCCAGGAGCACGTTTCAAAGTGAAACATATTCCCTCCGAAGTTGCTGTGCATTAAATTAAAAGGAATCTCAAGGCTCAATGGGCAAATGGAGAAAATGCTTAGATTCCCAGATCTATCATCTGGAAGGCTGTGTCCGGAGTGGTTTTCAGTTAATCATTTATTGCTGGATACTTCAAGAGGGGGGTAGGGAGGAGTTTTGCTCGACTCATAGTTATTGGGGAAAAACAAAGTTAAAAGAGCTCCTTTCACATGTTTCTTTAAAACAATGTCTTTAAGAGAGTGTGTCTGCAAGGAGACAACGAAATAGGTGTTTGGGTTAAAACGGCCTTTCGTGCTAAATCAGATGTGAAGGTACGGCCGGGCTTCAGGAATAGCTGAAAGTAAATAAATACATCGGGATAACGTTAAGGTCACTGACTGTGCCCCAGAGTCACAAAAAATTAACTTCTCGCTCGGGCCACGCAGGGATTTGAGTGACGACGACTGATTTTACCATAGAGAGTGCCAAGCGAATTGCGGATGAGCAGATGACGGGGGGAGCCGACACTTGGAAAACCTGCCCTTCATTGCAACGGGAACGGAGGGAAAGGCCTCCAAACCTGCAGCCAGTAAGTTCTTCGGGCTGAGTTAAATCTGATATTCATTCCCTTGATGATTATTATCATCCCGATGATTTATCTGGCTCCCTCCTTCCCACTCCCACCCCACCACCCAAATCTTAATGGGACTAGGAGTGAACGATGATTTTTTAATGTCTTGTTGGAGTTTTAGACTGTTAATGTACCGCATCCTTCTCATTATTAGTTTATTGATTGTTCATTGACCAGCCCCCTTCAAATCGTATTAACCACCCTCTGCCAGCTTAGATTAGGAGAGTTTTAAAAGCACCTTTCATTATTTCACCACCACCGCAGCAGAGCTCAGGCTTGGGAGCTTAATGCTCGCTCTAATGGGGCAGCTAAGAGATGAGGGGCCACGGTCCCTGCCTATTGCATTAATAGCTCAAAGGGGGCTAATACAGAAAATTAGCCTTAAACGAGCTCTGGAGATCTCCAAATGAAAGAGCCATTTATCACGCTGGCTACCTTCACTCCACTCGTTTGCTCTCTCTACTGGGAACAACTCATTTCCTCTTAACTAAATTACTTCAGAAATGTCAAGTAAGCTCAGATAGCAAACATAACAAGGGGCCTTGTATGCGGGATCCATTGTGTGGGATCGATACGCGAGATAAATCGATAGCTGCCTATGAATCCCTTTATGATTTCCTTAATATTTTTGGCAATCCCTTTGCATTGATGGGTAGATAATTCCCTCTGCAGGCCTCAAAGTCCATAAAGAAGGAGGCATGCACAGCCTGGATGACATAATTAACTTGATGCTTCGAGTTCACGTTATATTCTTTTCTCTACAGTTTAATTAAAGCATTTTAGGAGCTAAGCTACATTTGGGCAGAATAGATCTCCTCTGCTGCTCATTTAGTAAATACATATCATGAGGAGGGCTCGAACCCATAACTCTTCGTATCTCTGCCTGCAATAACCACTCGCAGAGTTTAAATAACTTATTCTTGCTCCAAAGTAGCTCTCACAGCACAGAGAACAAAGTGAAATTCGGATGGAAGCCTCTCTGTGTTACTCCTTTGGCCCCAGTCCAGGCTGGATGTGGCTCTGGGCAGCCTGGTCTGGTGGCTGGCGACCCTGCACATAACAGGGGGTTGAAACTAATGATCACTGTGGTCCTTTTCAAACCAGTCCATTCTATGTTTCTATGATTCTATTCCCCACTGCCTACACCAAACTCTACCCCCCACTCAACACCCACTTTGTCACACCCAGAAGAGAAACCAAACCCACACCTTCCCTTTCTGCTAGCAAGATTCATTAGGAAGAAAACGCAACTACAGTGACTTTAGCACAGCAGCAGATGGATCTCGGTGCCTTTTAGTAATCTCATTTCCAAAGGGCACATGTAACACGGGTAGAACTCAGCGCACCTCTCCCTATGGCACCGCGCAGTGCCCATCTCCTCTGCCCGAGGCATAGAGGACACATCCCATCCTGACCCTAATCCCTGCCACGGTTCGCACCCGGATCTGAATGGGAAAACGGGGGGGGGGAGGGGGGGGGGAGGGAGAAGGCTGGGAGAGGGTTAAAGGCTGTGAAACGAAAGTGCGAGAGCGGCCCAGCATTATAAAGGAGACTCCCGACCGCAAATCAACTACCAATTAATCAAACAACGCCCACGAGGAAACATCGCCCATGGGGCAGCAAGCGGGGTGGGGAGGATGGAGAATAGAGAGGGGAGAGGGGGAAAAACACCACCAGGAGCCATGGTGTTGCAGATCCTGACCGCAACACCCACTCAAAGCACAGAAGCCGAACTAACGCCTTTCCCTTTAAGCAAGGAATTCTTTGTCTCTCCCTCTTCAACATTTCCAACCGGTGGCCGCAAACGATCTTCGAGTTTTCATCCCTCAACCAACTGCAGCCTCGTGGTAAAGGCGCACGAGGGTTGAAATAAGAAACAATAAACACACGGAAGGACCTCACGCTGCCCTGAACGTGTTTTAAATAAACACTCTTATTATTTTGCTTTGGGTTCTACGAGATCTTAAGTATTTGTAGCTGCACTGAGTGTTTGACAAATCATAAGGTCCCAGAGATAAGCGCTGCTGATCGTAAGCATAAGGGCCAGCATTTCTAAGCCTCATCTCTGGTACTTAAAATTGAATCTAGAAATAGAAACTCCTTAGATAATTAAAGATAGCTTCCCCTACATTTGCAGTGTGGGATCTGTTTAATGTCTATCAGCATAACACAACACTAATCGCCAAGCATCTTCCAGTGACTGTCAGAGAAATGTAAAAAAAATTAAGCAGCTGCATTACGCCCGAAATGAGTTATTGTAATTACATTTAATTAGTTTAATTAGTTAATTATTTTGCTTACAGCTGTACGAGAGACTGCAAACATTTGTTAATATCACATTCCCTTTAACAGTATGGGGTGATTCTGCAGTTACACTAAATCATGTGCGCATATGTAGAGAGGTTTAAAAAATAGGCAGGGGGAAGGGGAGATAAGGGGGTGGGAAGGCAGGCAGAGCTGCTTTTCAGAGGCATTGCTTTCTCTCCCCTCCATCTCCCACTCGCCTGGGGGATGCACTGAAGCCCAAAAGTGGAGTCAACCTCCTTCTCCCAGGTATAAAGCCACGCGATCCCCATGGAGGGCTGTAGGGGATGGGGGATAGCATGGGGTGCCCCATTTGAGGGCGCTGGTGTGATTGGAGGAAGGGGCGTGGGGGGGGGGGTTCAGCTTTTGCATTTCCTTTCCCCATCGCTCAACCTAAAGACCCAATCAGAGATTCATCTTGCTGCTATGTCCGCCTCCTCCCCGGATACATTCATTGTCCCGAAGTAAATACATATATATATATATACACATATACATATCCCAAGGGTATTGCCGCACAGTAAAAGTTTGTCTAGCTCGTTGGAATCATCCATACCTTTTTTAATGACAGACTGGTCCAATAAGTTCATACCGCTGTTATTGGCATCTTCAACTGACTGTGGATATAAAAACATCACTATTCAAATTGACTGGATATTAAAGAACCGCGTACATAAATCATGTCATTCCAAACTGGGGTTGCTGTTATTTCCATTTATATTAATTCACTAGGGGAGGAGGGAGTTTGAGTATTATTATTTGTTCTTATTATTCCCCCCAAACGACAAGGAAATGAAATTCTTACAAATTATACAGTCTCCTAAATAATAATAATAATAGTAATAAATAAATAAATAAAAGGGAGCTGTGAAGCATATGGGGCGCAATATTGGCTTTGTTATCTTATAAAACCGTGGCTATCTCATGGATATCTTTACATTCGAGAAAGCTTTACATTTCTCCCTTTGAAAATCCGGCAATTTGGCAACATCTGCAAGATCTATTGCATGACATAAATGAACGCGATTAAGGACAACTTCAGTTCTCCCTCCCCTTTTCTCCCCTCCCCCCCCCCCCCCCCTCCATCTCCACCTCTCCTATTTTTGTGTTGTTTGTTTGCTTAACCCCGCTACATCTTAATAATTCAAGGGCCATTTACTTCTTATATAGAATAGTTCGCGTTATGGACTTTTAATTAAAGCCTGGGAGATTCTGAGCGCAACTCAACGCCCACTTCGTGTAGGGTGTAAGCAGAAAGAGATTTACAGCCCCCGGGGTCCCTTCCGTGTCCTGAATTTGCGGGCCGGGAGGGCCGAGCGGGGTTATGCGTTATCAAAAGTATCAACTATGAAATTGATTGCCTAGAAAAAGTCCCCCGATCCTCCTTAAAAATCTCATTTTACGATTGTTGTTCTTTTTGGGTCCCTGTCGGAGCACACCTGTTATTACGGCACTCGAGAAGGGGGAGAGAACAAAGAGGGGCAAAGCTGGCAGAGCCCACATCGGGTCTCGTATCTCAGCGCTATGGTGAGGTCCACGACTACAAACCAACGCAGATCAGCGCTCGGTGCAGCGAGAGTCGAGAGAGCAATTCATTGTGGAACTGCCACAGGTTCTGCTGCAGGGCGAACTTGGTGTTTCAGGTGGAAGGAGGGACCTGTGTGTACTTTGTTGGCTTTTTTTTTTCCTCTTTCATTTTTCTATTTCTTGTTTTTATTTCTACACTGAATTTGGCTTTTTTTTTTTTTTCCCTTTCCTTTTCAATTTTTTCTCTTCTTTTATTTTGGGGCTGTGGCGTGTTTAAGAACTTCTCACACACACACGTATATATATTTTTTCTTTCCACGATAATGAAACCAGCAAACCAGTGATTCCCTTCCCTATTATTTCAACCTTATATTGGCTTTTCTGAGAAGCTTAGCTCATCCGACCCTTATCTCCACCTTTCCAACTCTGATATGATATAGGAGAAAATCACGTCTCCCTCCAAAAAAGGTGATGGAGCAATTTTTTCCCGTGGGTCTTTCCACTTCTTTCGTTTCCTTTCCCTGTGCACTCCAAAGCGCACTCACACGGCTGTTCCTTACACTGTGCGTGGCTCAGCCTCTCTCCTAATCAATAGCCCGCATACCTAAAGGGCACAACATACAATTACAAACTCTCCCCTCCTTTCCCTCAGCAGCTGCCGAGGAGGGATGATGAGCAAATCCTGCAGCCTGCTGGAGTGCTGCGCCTTGCAACTCGATGGCGCAGAGCTGGAGGTAAATACGAAACGCCATCTTCCCTCCCTATTCACCCCCTCCTCTTTTCTCACCTTATCTCTGGGGTATAGGTCTGTGCACACGCTTTATGTGCGTGCACTCCGCTCGCTCCATCAGCAACGTGGGTTAGTTGTTGTAGTTAATGAGAAGACTCCTGTCTGATTTTCTATCTAATTACGCCCTCCTGCTGGGTTTTTGTACAGGATATTCGCTCAGCATGCTGGCAGTTAATAGTCACAGAGAGGATCGTAAAGATTTAATTAGGACTGCATGCGGAAACGTGGAAAAACAACTCAGACTTTTAATTACTAGACTTCTTTAGTTAAAAGTGATACCAGGGGTTACTTTATAAGAGAGTTGGGTGCTTTTGGTGTGCGACTTAACTTTCCGTGTCTCTTGCTGGCACACAGGAGGGACGGCCGTGAGCATGGGGAGGAGAAGTGGAGATGTGTGGTTGAAGGGGGGAGGTGGGAGACGGGGGGGGGGGGGGGGGGGCTCCTGATATGCTTAGAAAACTGAGAGAGGAAGATTGTCCTCCCTCCCCTCTGCTAATAATCTGATAACATGGAGCTTCCTTTATACCGTATATGTAGATATATGTACACATATATATGTACACAAGCCATCTGAATACACGTCATATATATATATATATATATATACATACCATACATATATATGCCACACATATGTACCATACACAGACATGTAACATAGATACATAAATCCCCCTTCTATATATGCATGTCGCATATGTATACACCTACACCTTATCCAACAGCAAGGGAAATATTAGAGGAAATCCTAAAGAACGACCCTTTCCTGTTTTCCTTTAAGCCCGGATTTTCCCATCGTTGCCCTGTCTCTTTTTAGTAGAGCCCTGCTTTGGTCTAGATGGTGAAAAGAAATAGGAATCATCTGGAGTTGCAATGGGATTTTCCAGCATCGCTATGAAATAATGCAAATTTGTTTCCCAAAAGTAGGTCTTGGCTCTCCCCTCCTGACGGCCGTCAGCGGCAGATTGAGAATTCCGCTCGAAAGGGGCAGCAATAGCAATACAATACGTCCTGTTTACAATAACAGAGCGCTATCGTGTTGCAGTCACTTAATTCTAGCCCTGGACAATGGCTTACACATGGCCTGGATTTGGTGTTTATATAATAACCACTGTTTCTCTCCGTCACGCGCTCCCCTCCTCTCTCTTTTCTCCCCTTGACAGCCCAACCTTTTCTCATGGCATCTATTTAATCAGAGGCACATAAGTTAAAGCAGAGACACACGTCTGACCTTATAGCAGTTCAACTTTTAGGACATCATTAAATAAATAAATAAAAAGCGTTTGGAATCATTTCTGGAAACACTTTCTTGGATAATAATAATGGGAATCCTCATAGCCCGAGCGGAACCTGATCCATATTAAAATTCTCGGTGGAAATTTGCCCGGCTTCATCTGTCATTGGTGGGGGGACGAGAATAGAAAATGCTGAACAGTAGGAGAGGACTGGGCTGCTTTCCCCGCTGCCTGAGCTAACTTGCAGTTGGACACCTCTCCCTTCACGTGTTTCTCCTTGGGATACCCTCTCCCTCTTCCCCTCCTCCCTCAGTTTGCCACCAAACTTTTACAAAGAACGGGCCGCTTCCAGTCCCAGAGCCTTCAGCATCCCGAGCAAACAGCTCGGCCCGCAGCCCCAGCTGCTTCTCCCCGTTCCCATCCCTACCCCAGCCGGGGAGGCAGCCCGTGTGCGGCAGCAGCTGGCTGAGCTCGGATCCGCGGGGCTGTTTCATTGGGAAAGAAGGGAAAAGCTCCTGATCTGAGCTTTTCAATTCTTCTCTCTCCCTCTATCTTTCTTTTATTCCTTCTCTTCTTTTCTTCTCTCTTTCCTTTTCTTTCTTTCTATCCTCTTCCCTCCTTCCTCCCTTCCATCCTCTGACTCTTTCTCCCCTTCTCTCTCCCTTCCCTCCTTTCCCCCTTTCTTCCCTTCTTTCTCTCTTTCTCACAAGAGCCAACAATTACCGGCTTTTATTTGGAGAATGTATAAATAGCAAAGCACAAACAGTAGTTAACGCCTCCCGTTTGCTGAGAGAGAAGGGCAGAGGGAGCAGATCCTCTTGCTGCATTCTCGGAAGAATGCGAGCCGAGACCTGCACACCACCCCCGTGGGGCTCAGGACTACCCCCGGGTCTCCCAAACCAGCTTAGAAACCCATAGAAACCAATGACCCATCGGTCATGGAGCTCGGAGGCAGCAGCACAACCGGGCAGAAAACCTCCCTGTCCCTCAAGTCCACATCTCCAGACAAGCACGGGGGTTTTTGCATCCCTACGACAGTCCTCAGGCTGATGCCATTCATCCCCTCTGCCAAGATGTTCATTACGATTCTTTTCTTATTATTCTTCCTCTCTTCTTTTCTCCTTCCTTTCCCCTTGCCAGTAACTTAGAGATCTACACCTCCTTCCCTCATCCCTCCGTTTGCTTATTCCAAGTTTTAATACATATCTTCTTCGTACCTCTGATAGATACACTTGGAAGAAAGAAAGAAAGGCAGCCCCTCAAACCCCGACTTTCTGAAGCCCGATGCCGGACCCGGAGGCTGCATCCTCCCACCCCCCCGGGGCCGTGCCTTGTTCAAGCAAGGTGCCAACCGCCCCAGCACCGAAGCTGTTAAGGGTCACTCCGTTTTTAGGAAGCAACACGTGACGATGAGTTTCGAGTGGGATGGGGGAAGGCTGGGAAATGCTGCTCTTTCTTCCCCGTGAAACTCCTTTGTCATCCAAAGGAGCGAACAGAACTATGTAAAATCATTGCTGCCCTAATAATTGTGCTTAAAAAGGGAGGGATGGGGCTGGCTCGGTCCCGATGGCCCCTCTCGGTTTGGGTTCTGTTGATATTATCCCTCATTCACCAATGGAAGGGGGGAAAAAAGTAAAGAAAAGGAAAAAAAAGTGGTAATTTGACAGTTTCATCACAGTCCCTGGAGTGCAGGAAATTAGCGTGGGGCGGGGGGGGGGGGGGGGCGAAGGGGGAGTCGAGATTGCATGGGAAATAGCTGGGATTTGAAAAGCCAGGCTTCAACTCTGCCAGCTTTGGGAGCACGTGGAGCACGCAGAGCCTGCCTGCCCCACGCACTCTACTGGTTCGCGTGCGGTTTGCAGCAGACAGCTGGCAAAGCGGAGCCCGTGCGTGACAACGATGAAATAAATTCGCCTCAAACACAAGAAGTCTTAAAGAAAAGGGGGGGGGGGGGGGGGGGGGAAAGTAGGGGAGGGAAAGGGTAATATCATCATCATCTCATTGCGACAAAAAAGCGTTTAACCTACACCAAAACCGCTGTAAACACTTCCCAACTGGAAGGCATTGCCCATAGAGAAAGAAGCGTGGTGCCTTACCTGGACCTCCTCCATCCCCGGGTGCCCGATGCCGTGCAGGGAAAGGCTGTCCCCCATGCCGGAGTCAAGGCCATGGTGAGCTGAATGCAGCAGGACATCTGGCCGCCGTACCGAGTGGTAGTCCCGCCTGGGGTCCAGTCCCGAGAGCTGGGGCAGGGCGGCCCGAGGCTGTGGCAGCAGTGACCCGGTGTCTGATCCCACCTCTTGCCTCTGCCTCTGTCCCCAGGGGTGCTGCTGGGGTTGATGCAAGGGGTTTAGGGAGTAGGGGTCATTGACATGGGAGTAAGGGTCCTGGCTTTGGTGGTAAGGAAGAGGCTGGTAGGGGGGTGGGAAATAAGGCGGCTGGAAATCCGAGGACGGGGTGTGAGAGAGCGGAGGAGCGCTGGAGTAGGGTCCCTGGGAGACGGATCCCAGCTGGGACAGCCTGGAACTGTGGCTGGGCACTCCATCATGCCGGTCCTACAGGCGGGATGAAAGAAAGACGACAACAACAACAACAAAAAGTGGAGCTTTTTCTTTTTTCTTTACCCTTTCCCCCCCCACCCCCCACTTTTTTTTCTTTATATATATATATAAAGAACGCAAACCCAGCAACAAATCACCCACCCAGAAATAAAACAAAATAAGGGAAAAGTAAAACCATGGTGAACCACTGGTAGTTGGTTTCCCTTCTCCCCCGTTGCAAGCCGTGTCCCAGCGCTTCGTACCCAAATCTATGCCCAGGAATAATTCGGGAAGGGCGAAGAGGGGGGAGGGAGAGACGCTTCATGTCATAATTAAACATGTAGGACTGATGCTCCGTACACGATGTGTGACTCCGCTCTACTAACACAGTTCTCCCTCCACCGGTCCCCAAAATAAAACTAAAAGTTGAACGAATATAAGAGAGAACCCTCAAAGTCATCCCTTCTCACCACCCACCCCTTGTCCTGCCCGAAGTTTCCCAGCGTCTCTTTATTCCCTCCATTGAAGCCCTGCAACTCAACATCAACGACCCATCTTCACATGGGAAATAAAAAGACCCGAAGGGGAAAGTTTGCGCTTCTCGGAGGAGCCCGAGGTAAGGAGTTGTCCGAGAAAAGACTTGGGAAATAATAATAGTAATAATAATAATAATAATAGTAATAATAATAACAATAATGATGATAATAATAATATCACAGGGACCCTTTGTATAAAAGAGTCTAATAGTAATAATAATAATAATCAGAATAAAAATGAAACATCTGTACTGAACAAATCCAACCGCTATGATTTCTAACAGGAACTCCCAGTGTCTTTTTGTCTCTTTTTCCAGTATTATATTCCGGAGAAAGGGGTGGGAGGGGATGGGGGAGGGGATGGGGGTAATTGTAATGTAAAGTCTTTTGGGGTGTGGGGGGGTTGGGGGAGAGAAGCATGTGGAGGCTTCAGAGGAAAGGTGGGAGCGGACTTTTGTCCCACTCCCGTCGCTCGGAAGCTGAGAGGTGAAAATACAGAAGAAAAAGAGATATTTCCACCAAGTGCAGCTCGTACCCCCACACATAGGGTATAAAAAGAAGAAGGGGGGGGGGGGGGAATAAAGTTTTTTCCCTGCTCTCCCTCCCCCCCCCCCCCCTTCTTTCCTCCCCCCCAAATCTCAAATGGAGAACACACAATGCAAAAAGGGAGAAGCAGCTGCAAAGCCTCCTCCAATTATTGTGCTAAATTACCAAGCCAAAGGCGTTTAAAAGAGAGAGAGGGAGAGAGAGAGAGAGAGACAACAGATCGAGAGAGAGAGAGAGAACATGCAATTCTAGTACAACATGGATCCAAACTCACCATGGCGGAATAGGTGTGGACTAACATCTGGAAATAAAAAAAGTCTTGTAATAGCTAAAAATCAAAGACTGTGGCGATAATATTTGGAAGGGAAAAAAATAATATATATATATTGATATATATCAAGGAGATCTGCAAAGGGCCGTGTTGGATACAGGAGAACAGCTTGAGGTATTTCGGAGACTATCCATCAAAAAAGGAAAAAAAGAAAAAAAAAAAAAAGAAAAAAAAAAAAAAGAAAAAAAAAGAAGAACCAATGCCCCCAAAACCGAGCCTGGAAACCTCTATCTACATATATATGATTCACCCCTCCCTCTCTGTTGGTTTTTTTTTTTTCTGGTATTTTTTTTTTCTGGTATTTTTTTTCTTTTTTTTCTCTTTTTTTTTTCTCTCCTTTTTTTTTTCTTTTTCCCCTTTGAGCTCCCAAACGCAATCCTCTTCAACCCAAGGCTGGGCTCAGACTGCTCCTCTACCCCTTCCTCCCTTTCCTTCCCTACGCCGCCTCATAATAATTGATATTCATGACTATTAATATTACACGACTACTTTAAAGGGAGAATGCAGGACCAAATGGAGCGTGAAGCTGGCAGCCAGCTCGAGAGCTCCCCTACTATTGTAAATGACGTTCATTCAGTGGAGAATTACTCGATGTAATCAGACGAGGGGGGCTGGCAGGGGCAGAGTTTGGGGAGAGGGAGAGGGGGGAAAAAGTTTAGCAGGGAAGAGGCAGAACTTCAATTAACTCGAGCGGGGGAAGACGTGGAAAGCAGACACTGAGCAGGGAAGGGAGATGAAGCAGTGCTGGAGGCGAAGAAGAAGAAAAAAACGTATTTCTTTTTTCTTTTTTTTTTCTTTTTTTTTTTCTCTCCCTTTTCCCCCTCCCCCCCCCCCCCCCCCCGACTTTTACGTTTAATTATACATTCCCAATACGGTGAATTGATTGCCTTTGGTGCTTTTGTTCCTGTAGATTTTTATATATTTTTAACAAATAACGAGGAGAATCAGAGGCTTTCCTAATCCTTTCACTTCTTTTCTCTCTCTCTCTCTCTCTCTCTTTTCCTTTCTCAAAAAGAAGAAGAAATGCGCACTGACTCCAATCCGTGTTTACAGCGGAGATTGAGCCCTTGTGCGCGTTACCGACCGCGTTCATTCACAGCAACCCAATAAACGCTGGATCGGGGTGAAGTTGGGTTCTCTTCTATTCCGAATCCTCCTCCAGCCCGATATGCAGAAAGAACCCAGTCCGCCGTATAGATATGCACATATCTATCCCGATTTTCACCCGAATGTAAAATGTAATGCAGTGATTTTTTAAAGGATAGTAGATTTCTAGTTTCGAGGCAAAGCCGGGGGCGATGTAAAACCTTTTTGATGTTGCAGAAACTCGTTCAACTGGACTGTCTGCCATTTCTGTTAAAGTTCAACTTACGTTCCTTCCTAAATAGACTCACACTTCCCAGAGCAGCCCCCCCAGCCCCCATTACAAGCACACACACACTTTTGTTTTAAGAACAGATTCCATTTAAGCGACTGAGACGCCCCTACCATCGTGTTCTTAATTAGAAATCGGAAAGAAAAAGGAGGGGAAGCACTTTTTCTTTCTTTCTTTCTTTCTTTCTTTCTTTCTTTCTTTCTTTCTTTCTTTCTTTCTTTCTTTCTTTCTTTCTTTCTTTCTTTCTTTCTTTCTTTCTTTCTTTCTTTCTTTCTTTCTTTCTTTCTTTCTTTCTTTCTTTCCTTTTTCAATTTTTTATTTTTTTTTTTTAATTTTTCCCTTCTTTTTCTTTCTTTTTTCTTTTTCTTTCTTTTTCTTTTTCTTTCTTTTTCTTTTTCTTTCTTTTTCTTCTTTTCCTTTTAAGAATCCTTCTTTCTCTTTCAAACCGACCCAAAGAAAATATCATTTTGAAGGATGCCCTGTACGGAATGACCCGGAGCGCACCCTCGGGTTAGGATCACTCTATCCCATCCCACCGCTCCCACGTCCCTGGAGGGACGCACGAAGCTTCCAGCTCCCCTTCCAAACACCAGAGCGGGAGGGAAAGCCTCGACATTCCCCTACCTCGCAGGACGGGAAGGGAGACGTTTTGTCACCCGCTGCTGCGGCACAGACAATGGCCGGGATGTGCTGGGAACAGGGAAGGCTCGAAGGGGCTGGGGGAGTCCGGGGGACTCGCACACCCACCGAGCTGCGCTGCTGGTTGATAACGAGCCTGAATGCAGTTCGGAGAGCAAGAGATATTGCGGCTCTTTCCCATCCTTACTCCGGCTGCGAAAAGTCGGATCAGTGCCCTCCCTCTGCTTCTCTCTCTCTCTCTCTCTCTCTCTCTTTTATTTTTTTCATCATTTCTATTTAACACTGAACACTTTCCCGATGGAGGTCCGGAGCGGTGCGGGACCGCTTTAGGGCTGCAGCGGTGCGGCCCCGACGGCGCTTCCCCGGGGCGGACGGCATCGCCCAGAGCCTTTCCAACACCCCCACCCAACAGCCGTGCGAATCCCTCCCCGCTCCTACAAACACCACCGCCACCAAATCCAAATTAAAACCAAAACCGAACAGACAAACAAACAAAAAATCATTGACGAAGCGGCAAAACTTTCCCTCCATCTGATTATTATTATTATTAGTAGTAGTATTCGTTCCCATTTCGGAGCCGATCCAGCGCGCTGCTTTACTTACAAGGAACGCATTCGGGGAGCCGTGTTGGGAAAGATCCGGGTAAAATTAAGAACCGTTTGGCTCTGCTGTGATTTCCCCCCTCCCCAACACATACACCGTCCCCTCCCGCCTCTCTCTGCTTTTGAACCTCAAAAATCCCGAGGAGGTCTCTAAAATAAAGCCCAGAACTTTCCGTGCCCGCTTTGGATGGATCGGTTCGGCTGTGTGCACCCACGGACGTGCGAGAATGTGTGTGCCTCGTCATTAGTGCGGGTGGATGCGGACGCGCACATCTTATCTACCGGTGTATGCGTGTAAAAAGAGTCGTAAAAAATCCATCCGGTCGTGAAAACGAGTAAAAGACAATATATATATATATCCAAATTCAGGTTGAGCTTAGATTGGAATCGGAAATTAAGAAAGTAGGACAAAAAGAAAAGAAAGAAATGCATCCCATCCCCGAATAGCAGATCGCGTTTCTCTTCTAATTTCATCTTTTCCCCCTCTTTCTCGACATTTGCCCGTATTTAATCGAATTACATTTAATTCGGGCTCTAAACAATCCGACTCTTGCCTTTAAGTTGCCTCATTCCAACCCTCAGATCGTTTCTTTGATGTTTTAAATCGCATCAAACAGCTTTTCCACGAAAGAAAAGGAAAAAAAAAAAAAAAAAAAGCAAAAAAAAAAAAAAAAAAGTTTAGGACTTGGCATGCCGGCTACAAATTTGCCAATAAATAAGCATTTAAGCGTTTACTCTCTGTTTCCCATCTCTATTTGTGTGTGCGGGTGTCTGCGTCTCTATATCTGCATGTAAGCAGATGTAGAGCTATATATGTATTATATAATATGGCTCTATGCAGCTAGATGTATATTTAAATATACATATACTCTCTTACTCATATGCATATTATATACTCACCTCATAGATATCTTCGTACTTGACATTTTCAACCAGTTTCCAGAGCATGATGGCAGGCTGTTCTCTAGGAGGTGAGTGCATTCATGTGAAGAGCAGATGTCTGGATTCTCAGTACTTCTCTGTCTGTAATGATCCATCTATAATTGGAAATGGGGGACAGACACCAAATCCGACGTTCCTCTTCCATCGCAACTTATATCTGTTGTCTGAAACAATAGGCTGCAGAAGTAAACCTCAATCGGATAGTAAAAACATTATCTGTTACATAGTTACATATATCTACAGACATATATGTGACTATATATCTGCATATACACACATATATAGACTTCTGGGCAGGCAGATAAAGACATATATGCAGTTTCACACACATATACAGGCACACGTACACACTTTTATCCCCAAACATATAACTTTTCCCATGTGCAGAAATATGAAGTGACCCATTTATATATGTAAATTATATATATTCTCGCTTATGTATGGATTTACATAGGCACATGTATACTACACTTTACATATGCATATATGCATACAAACCTGATCCATTTGAAGGGGACTATATGTAAAAGCATACGTATGTATTTCTCTATACACCTACCCTTCT
Organism: Coturnix japonica; assembly: GCF_054131305.1. Classification (NCBI taxonomy): domain Eukaryota; kingdom Metazoa; phylum Chordata; class Aves; order Galliformes; family Phasianidae; genus Coturnix; species Coturnix japonica. Next base: position 102,053,648 of record NC_140665.1, read on the forward strand.
ATAGATGAACATACAGTGATCAAAGATGCATATTATATAGTGCATTTACCCTCTATTTTTATAGAGGGCAGGATGGATAGATAGATAACACACAGATAGATAGGTAGGTAGGTAGGTAGGTAGGTAGGTAGATAGATAGATAGATAGATAGATAGATAGATAGATAGATAGATAGATAGATAGATGGATAGATGGATGGATAGATGGATGGATAGATAGATAGATGGATAGATAGATGGATACACAGATAGATAAACTGATAGATAGATGGATGGATAGACAGATATACAAACAGATAGACAGACACACAGAATGGAGAAATTAAAGAACATTTTTTCAACCCTATTTAAACTAAAATAAAGGATAGGTTGTCTCTGCACCAGGCGGTTCATCATTTGCAGTGAGATATTACTCTTTCCCCCGCATGCAATATGCTTTTATTTACATGTTTAGAAATTATCCTCTCCTATGCAGTAAAGCACCAAAACAGCGTCTCCCCAAACACATCCAAGCCAAACTAAGAGGAACACATTCAGATCAGTGGTTTTCCTTTGAAAGCTTCATACTTCGGACTCGGGCTGTCTATTTCAGAACTTGGAAACACTTTCTCTGCGAAAAACGGAGAAGAAAGTGTTTCGTAAGCCTCCCTCTGCAAGCATTTCAATAGCGATTAACTACTTTAAGCAGAACGGTTAAAGCAGAGTTGGGTCTGTGCGGTTCCAGGGCAGCCCTCGGTTTGGAAGGGGAGAGGAGGAGTTGGACCATTTGCAACCTTTATTTCTTCCTTTTTTTTTTTTTTTTTTTTTTTAATCCCCAGGCAAACCTTCGCTCGCATTGTCCTTTTTAAACACGTCGTACCGCATAGAGGCGACTTACTCCGCAGGCGAGCAGAGCCCATCTCTGCCTCGGAAAGGGAACAATTGGGCTTTGCGGTGGGCTGATGCATCAGTAGGGGAGGGGGAGAGGGGTGAATTAGCGTAAGAGACACATGCAAAGACAGAGAGAAAGGTGTTTCTAAATTCTAGGTCCTGATTCCTACCAATCTTCTTTATTCTGCACGGGATCCTATGGGGGTAGTGCAGTGTCCTTTGTACTTTCAGAGGTCCTACAGGTAAAGAACGCTTTTATAGATGGGCAATCTCGAAAACGAGGAGAACTTCATCAGGAGACACTTGTGGTGCCGTGGGAAGTGTGGGGTTGTCTCTCTGTGTTCCCTTTGGCCTCAAATCCAGGCAGGACAGATACATTCACCCTTCTTTCCCCCAACCTCTGCAACCCCCCTCACTGTTCCTAAGCACATCTTCCACAAACTCAACCTGCAAAAGGCAGGAGACAAACAACAGCCAGATATTGCAGCAGGAGCTGGGCAGAGCTCTCGCTGGAAGTTATTAAAACAGATGCGAGTAGGTTTTCTTTCTTCCCTTCTATTCCCACCCCCCCCTCACCCCCACCCCCTCCACTTCCCACCCCCAGCACAGCTATTGCACATCCCTGAGTGGGCTGGACAGAGCAGTGCAGCCGAAGCAATAGTGCTAAAAAATGCTGGGAAGGAGAAGAGAGCTACGATGCGCTGAGATCCCCACACAGCCACCCCACAGCGTTCTCCTTGTGCCTACAGATCCAAATGGCCCTCTTAGAAAAATACCAGGCTCATAAAGGGACAGTGTGCCATCACTTCTGTTAAAGTCTTTGAGTCATGTCCTGCAAGGCTGGCACAGGGCAGAGGGAATGTGCTGCGTGACAGCAAATGCTTCACCATTTCGTGGCACCCTGAATAAAATACGCTCTCTGTGCTGGGGGAGGGGAGAGGAGGGGTGAAAGAAAAGAAGCTCAAAGGGATAAGACAGCCTCTGCTCCTCTGCTAACAGAATTGTATAGACTTGATATCCTTATTTCCGTGTCCCACAGTCATTACATTCACTTGCAGTTGCAATAAGTGGCATACGTGCATCCGGTGTTCATTAAGAACAATTCAAAGGCATGAGGGTTCTACACAGTTTTGAGGCTTGTTTTGCAGCCTTTTCCATTTCTTTTCAGTGCATCTGTTTTAGCAGTTTCAGTAAGGAAGAGTTGCTCCCTAAGTGTGCAACAAGCTCTGATGAGAATGAAATGAGAGCCAGGCCTTCCAAAGTGACCACTGCAAGATACTCAAGAAAAGAAGGGGAAGGGAGGGGGGGAAACAGAAACAAGGAGGATAAGAGGAAAAGAGGCATTTCTCGGTAAATTTTGGGAAGCACTTTAAGGAGTGAAAGCCTTCACTTCTCTAGCACTGAGCGCGGAGCTCCAATCGATAAGGCGAATCTTCGGGCCGTCTAGTTCTGTATTTCATGTGATTCTGTCACTCTTTCTGCCATCCCTGCGAACAAAAGGCCGCCTTCACGCTGCCCTGGAGCCCTCCCCGCCCCGGCTGCGGGCAGCGCGCACTGAGCCGCGTTGCGCGGAGCTGCGGCGCCCTCTGATGGGCGCTCCAGGGCTGGGGCTGCGACTTCCAAACGACCGAATCCTTTTCTCGGCTTGGAACAGTGATGTTCGCAGTGAGAAAAAACAAAACAAACAAAACAAACAAACAAACCACAAAACAATCCCTTTTAATTCCATAAGTTATTCATATTTCATTGAGTATTTCATTCCAGTATTTCAAAGGGAGGTTATAAACAGAAGGGGGACTGACTTTTCACAGGGTTTCATAGAGACAGGACAAGGGGGGATGGCTTTAAAGAAAAAGAGGAGAGATTTGGGATAGATTTGAAGAGGAAATTCTTTACTCAGCGGGTGATGAGGCGCTGGCACTGCTGCCCAGAGCTGTGAGTTCCCCATTCCTGAAGGTGCCCCAGGCCATGGATGGGCTCTGGGCAGTCTGAGCTGCTGGGGAGCACCCAGCCCATGGCAGGGGTTGGGGCTGGACGGGCTTTAAGGTCCCCCCACACCCAAACCATTCTATGATTCTGTGATTCTATTATACGATTGTTCCAGGACTTTTTCCTATAAACGCAACCCGCCTTTCCTCACTTCACAGATTTCAGTCATATTCAGCCTTCTAGATCCAACGTGTGCCTTTATAACACAGTATATGCCCCCTTTATCCAACCCAGAAAATCCCCGTTATCGGGGGTTAGAAATAAATCAATTCATCCCAGCGCCCTCTGCTGCTCGCTGCGGGCTCTCCAGTAAAAGTAGCGTCTGTCATTTCTAACTGGAACTTCAGTCCTTTCAGACACGTTTTGTACCCGTTTCTCGACTCTGAATTTTCTGTATGTCCCCCATATGTATTTCAGAATTTGGTATTTTTCATTAAACGATCACTTTGGAATCTTACTTCGGAAGCGAAAGAGATAAATGACAACAAGTATCCCAACATGTCTCTTAATACTCAGCGCCTGCTTATTTCACGTGTGCACTTTAACCCTTTTCTTTGTGAATAACAGTAAGACTCATCTCTTAAATTAAGCCCAGCTTCCTATTATTTTTGCTGATGAATCAGTTTTCCCCACGGTATTTGCAGACATAATGAGGACTTTCCTCCCCTCCTTCTGGCTTTCTAAAACCACTGTGCACTCCAATTGTCTTGGAGACATATCCCAGCTCCTCTTTCTTCTGCCTGTTCTCTGGCACAGTGAGAGAAGCACACTGGGAAGATGCAGCCATGAGTGCTGGGCACACTTGGACAGATCCCAGCAATTTGCTGTGTTTAATAACCCTGTGGGTAAGACGTTTGGCTTTTTCCCATCAGTACTGAGCTCCCTGAGATCCCTTTGCTACAAACTGTTTCCATAGCCAAGATTAGGAGGATGTCAACATGGGGCACTAGGATTTGCCTACTTGGGGCTGACAGCTTTCCATACCACTGCTTGCAACCAGGCTGGACAGGGCAGAGACAGTAATACATTTGGGGATGTAGTCAGTGTACAGGACATTTCTGCTGCCTTTGCTTTGGGATTTCCCCTCTGCCTTTTTTTCTCTGGGTATGGGATGAGGATGAGTTGCAAGGGATGAATGATAGCAAAAAGCATAACAACCTAATGGCAATCCCAATCCACACCACAGATGGACATTGTGGATGTTCTCAGTTTTTCCAGCTGAGAGGGATAACAGTGTGACTGGGTCACTCTCTAATCATGATTAAAGACAGTGCAGATGTTGCTTGTCTATCTGTGGTGCTCACTTGGCTTCCAGTAGTTCTGATGTAGCCTGTGAATTAGAGCTCTTTATAAGCTGGAAATGAGTTATACAGAATAAACGTCTCATCTCACAGTGGTGCTCAGAGATTTCCTCGTGTCTGAATCCAAATTTCTGTTTTACCATGCCAACCCATTCCTTTCTCCTTCCCAGTGACTGAGCTTCAAGCACCTACATACCTCTAAAGCATAGTTTTCTTACACAGAGCATTTTGTGATACCATGGAGCAAGATGCTGCCTAAGTTCTGGTGGTTATTTCCACCTGCTCCAGGGGGGATTATTTTGCCTATGCTAGAAAATAATTTCTTAGAGTTGATCTAATTTAAACAATGGGAGATGGGAGATGAGAGATGAAGACTTGGTTCTTCCCTTACCCACCTTGGAGCCAAACCTAGTTCTTCTAAACCAAGTCTTGCACAGTGTGTGGGCTATTTGGAAGAATGAGCACTTCCAAGTGATACTTCTATTACTAGAATAAGAAAAATGTTGATACACAAATTTATCTGCCCTACTCAGGTGTTAATGTTTTATTCCTCTCTACTAACTGCATTTCTGTGTTGTTGTTATCAAGGATCTAGACCACAGGGCAATGTGAGGGGATGTCTCAGCAGCTCCCTAGATGAAACCTTGGTGCTTCCTCTTGTGAAGCATTCTAAGCAAAGCAAACTCTTCCAAGCAGTAACGGCAGAGATCTCCCAGATAAAGAATTTAGAGTGTTTCAGGCTTTCCCCCTCAGGTCATGTTCTCTTTACCTTTATAGTGACCTGATGCGGGCCCTTAACTCAAAAAAAAAGGATAACAAACTTTGAATAAGTACTTATCTTACTAAGACAGAGAGTGCAAAGACTTGCTCGTCTCTATTGTCCTTTCCTACATGCTTGGATTGCTTCACCTCACTGACTTGTGTATTTTAAAGACTCAGAACTTCCTCTGAATTAGTATCTTGAACTGATATATTTAGGGATTGCCATGACTGAAAGGAAAAGTAGGAGTTAGATGGTGCAATGTTAAACAGAAGACATTATGCACAGTGTACCAGTGAATGATTTATTCTTCGCAACACAAGAGCCTGGGGAGTCCCAGGAACTGTTGTTTCAGCTGTAGGGTCATCCTTCCTCTGTACTTCCACTTCTTGAATGGGACTTAATCCTTTCTAAACCCACTTCCTCTTAGAAGACAAACGAACTGAGAATTTGCCAAACTTGTTTCCTTAAAAAAGTTAAACTAGAAATATAAACATGCCTTTCAGTTTCCTCAGATTTGGGTATTTAAATTTAGAATTCATCTGAATACACCACACAGTTTTTAGTTCTTTATTGTTCCTATTATGAAACAATAAAATGCTATACTTAAGTCAAGGACAATCATGCAGCAGTCATTGAAGGGAGGTCTCAGTTTAACCAAATGTTTAATATGACAGAAAGTCAGAAGATTCCACTTGTATTGGTTTAATTTAATTCAACTCTGTTTATGTGGTTGCAGTTTGCATGCGATTCAGTCAAAAAACAAGATTTAAGCTATATTTATACTAGGAAATATACCCACCACATTTCAGGATATGGAATGTTGAGTAAATTATCTATGCTCAAAATATAGTATACAAATTTCCTGTCAGGAGAGAAAATGATCAGTTTTAAGGAAAGGAATAAAAATTAAGATCTGGCCTATTATCTGAATTTTGTTCAGTACTTTGTTTTTGCACTTTCTTTTTTCTCCCTCCACTCTCTAAACTTGCTTTCTGGAAGTAGGCACTAAGACAGTATGACCATAGGCTGTGCTTCAGGGAGTTAAAAACTTTCTGGGTACATGAAAGGAGACATAGCAAAGCCAGGAAATTCTATCTTTAGGGAAAACACATTTCAGGCTTCCAAAATTCCTTATAATATATTGAGTCGAATATTTCCCCAGATATTTTGTTCCTGTATTCCCTTCCCTTCCCTTCCCTTCCCTTCCCTTCCCTTCCCTTCCCTTCCCTTCCCTTCCCTTCCCTTCCCTTCCCTTCCCTTCCCTTCCCTTCCCTTCCCTTCCCTTCCCTTCCCTTCCCTTCCCTTCCCTTCCCTTCCCTTCCCTTCCCTTCCCTTCCCTTCCCTTCCCTTCCCTTCCCTTCCCTTCCCTTCCCTTCCCTTCCCTTCCCTTCCCTTCCCTTCTCTTTTTTTATTCATGGCAGAAAATTCAGACATAGTCTTAAAAATTTAGGCACAAACCTGTTGTCTGAATTAAGTTAACTGCTTCCTCATTACTTTCCATGCAATATTAATTCTAGTGATAGAATGTGATATTAATATTAATATAAACATGCCATTTGGAATTGTAATCCTAAAATAATTGTATATCATTGCTTTCATTATAATAAATGCACAAGCACAATACAAATCAATATTTCCTACCTAAAAGGCATAGGAATAAGCAAGTATAAATTAATCATTTTTACAGCTGTGAAATTAAACATTTTGTTTATTTAGTATCAAAATAAGGGAGGTGAAATTTAAACTTCAATACTTTTATTTTTTTCCCCCCAAATTTTGAAGTGAACATTTCCTACAGATTGTATTTGACTACTTAAATCTATATTTCAAAAGCCTCCAAACATCCACCCATTGATAATCAGACTTATTTACAGAGCTTTGGAACATCCTACTGAAACTGTGACTACAACATTCCTTAAATAACAGCCTCACAGCATCATTTCTCTGTTTTGTTTTTACACTGTTGGTCTTCACTACTGAAGTTCATCATCATCGTTTCTTTTTTCTCCAGCTATGTGATGGTATGTGATGAATTTGTTTTACTACACTGAGGACATAGAACCATAGAATCACAGAATTATAGAATAGCTTGAGTTGGAATGGACCTTGAGGATCATCAAGCTCTAATGTCCCTTGCAGGAAGGACCACCAACTTCCACATTTAATACCAGCCCAGGCTGCCCAGGGCCCCATCCAACCTGGCCTTGAACACCTCCAGGAATGAATGGGGCATCCACAGCCTCTCTGGGCAGCTGTTCCAGCACTTCACCACTCATATAGTAAAGAACTTCCCCCTGATATCCAACCTAAATCTTCTTTCTTCAACTTAAAACCATTTCTCATAAAAGAGAGATGTAAAACGTGGAATATAAAAGAAGGGACTGAGTCAGGATGGTGGAGAGGGGGGGCTGGAATTTGGGAGTATGGTTCCATCTCCCAGCCTTACCTACATCCCTCCACTCTGGCTCCAGCGCTCTCAGCCTTTGTCTGAACCTGCTTCTCTACTGAAGTTCCTTTCTTGCTTTCATCAGTTCTCATCACATTATTAACTAAAAGGAACCTGTTCACATGGAAGGAAGGAAGGAAGGAAGGAAGGAAGGAAGGAAGGAAGGAAGGAAGGAAGGAAGGAAGGAAGGAAGGAAGGAAGGAAGGAAGGAAGGAAGGAAGGAAGGAAGGAAGGAAGGAAGGAAGGAAGGAAGGAAGGAAGGAAGGAAGGAAGGAAGGAAGGAAGGAAGGAAGGAAGGAAGGAAGGAAGGAAGGAAGGAAGGAAGGAAGGAAGGAAGGAAGGAAGGAAGGAAGGAAGGAAGGAAGGAAGGAAAAGATGGAACAATGTTGCAGCATCAAGAAAGACATTCATCAGAATGTCCTCTATCATCAAAACCCCTTTTTGCAAGGTGTTGAATCACAGTATGGTTGTTTGGAAGGGACCTCTGAAGATCAGCTGGTCCTATCTTCCTGATTAAGCAGGGCCATCAAAGCAGGTTGCCAAAGACCACAGCTTCTGAGTATCTCCACAGATGGAGATTCCATGGTCTCTTCGGGAAATCTATTTCACTGCTTTGTCACCTCAATGGAAAAGCAATTATTTCTGCTACATAGAGTGAACCTCTTGTGCTCCAGAAAGGGTAGTTAAACACTGGAATAAGCTCCCCGGGGAGGTGGTGTAGTCACTGTTCCTGGATGTGTTTAAGAGCTCTTAGGATGTGGTGCTAAGAGATATGATTCAGCTCAGTCATGATTCTCTCTTTGTCATCCATTTCAGGTTCAAATACCTTTAAATCCATTTGAAGCATGGAGTATTTTGTCTAATTGTTGTAATAGTAGCCAATATCCCTGTGATTCCAGGTTAAATGTGCACTCAGAGTCAATCAAATTTGTAATCTCATTAAACGGAAGAATAACAAGTTCATTTGACAGCATCTGTTTTCTGTAAACCCATATTGATTAGTATTAATTATATTATCCCTCCTTAATTTTTCATTAACCGAGTCCTCACTCATATAATACATTAGTGGGCAAGAAACTGATACTGTATTTTTAAGCATCTAATTAAGTAGACATTTCTGGAATTTTCTCAACAAATTTGCCTCTATGTTTCATCCAGTCATAAAAAAGAAATATCTATTTTCCACACAGATGATCATTTACCTGAAAACTCCTCAAATTGTTGCATTCTAATATACTGAGCAGCCACAGATGAATTCAGTTCTTATTCATGGTTAGTTTTCACTCACAGTTCTTCTGTTATCTCCTCCTGAGGCATAAATAACAACTGCTATCAGAGACAGGTTGCTGAACCCAATAGTCTGGTTTGGTACTGTTCTTACACTGGTCTGGTTTGGTACTGTTCTTACACTGGTCTACATACTTTGTACATAGTGCCTATGTACTCATGCATAGAGCAAATATAGCACTTTAAAATGAGAATCTTACAGAATCAATAGGATATATGTTTTTTTCTTATTCTTGAAGCTTTGTGAACCTGAAAGTTAAAGGAATAAAATGGCTTTCTGCAATTTCAAATGTAGCATTGAAAACAAACAGATATCAGATAGTTGTAACAAAAAAAGAAAATCACTTGAAAGAAAATGTGAAATATTTCCACTCCTTTTGCCACCAAATCCCCACAAAATGACTATGAAATCACATCTGCTCATGTCTATCTTAAGCATTTTTCTGCAGAATATAATCTGAAATACAGCAAAAAAAGCCCTCATGAATACTCTATGTAGATAATACATATCATGTATAAAATATGCAAGGGAAACAAGCAGGAATCTGTAGCTCACTAATTACATATCCATTCATGTGAAACATGGTATTCCTCCTTGGAGCAGGCTGAACCATGCTTAATCATGCAGCAAATGTGCAGTGTGGTTGCATGACCTGACTGTTTGAAAAGAAGATCTTTGTGAGGGTCACTTGGATTTCCAGGCACTGAAGAGGGTTGGGTTTTGACACTGTCCCAAAGGCTGTCATTGTCTGATCCACCCATGGTTCCTGATTATTTTTCAGTTTTCAGTGTACTTGTCCTTCAGACTTCACATATGTGTGGAGTTCAATAAGTAGCCCTATAGGGAAAGGGCCAAAGAATACTGCTAATAAATGGAGCTGAAATCAACCCCCATCCTGCCAAAATCCACATGTATTTTTTTATTGACTCAAATGAGTACTAAATAGGGTCATTTGGACTAGATGATCTTATAGGTCCTTTCCAACCTTGTGATTCTATGATTCTTAAGGATAGCCTCAAATCTCTGAGTACTAGAACTCAAGGAAATAATACGACATTGTCTCTCTTCTGGGATATTCTGGGATATTCCCACCTGTTTCTTGTTGAAAGCAAGAAACAGGTGGGTTCTGTTTGACCTGACATAAATGTTTAGGTTGCCTATGAGATGGGGTTCTTTTAGTTCCGACTTGAGGTTAGTCAGCAGACACAGCAGAAACAGATCTTCACATGAATACTTTACATCTTGTGTATGCCCATGTCAGGGTGCCTTGAGTCCTGGCCAGAAGCCCTGAAGTATGGGACAGAAAGATATGAAATGGGACCTACAAGAGCTCCACCTTGTAATCATTCCATTCTATTTTATTCTACCCTACACTACCCTACCCTACCCTACCGTACACTATCCCATCCTTTCCTTTCCTATCCTGTTCCATTCCATTCCATCCCATCCCATCCCATTCCAAATTCTATTCTATTTTAATGTATATAATATTATACATTATATACTATTACACATCATATTATTTACTATAAATAAAACAGAAAGCCAGTGAGTCAGGAACTTCTGACATTGGCCTTCTACCTTTCCTTCCTACTACATAACCTTTGTTGATAGTTGCAGTAGCTCATTAGTCTGATTTAAATTATGTATGGATATTATTATATGAATTTTACAGAAAGTTTTAATGATCTTCTTCAGGGACTCAAGTATCTTTACTGCTCTTTTACACAGTTTTGGATTATCTATATGTCAGAGGTGATAAATGTTAACATTTTATGTAATGAAACATAATCAGTTCCTTTAAATGAACAAACAGCTGAGAGGGAGAAACCATTGAAATTTGAGATATTAATAGCAGCTGAGACTGGATAGTCCAAATCCATCCCCAACCATTCTACCTGAATGAGAATTGAATAGAACCCAACTAAAATTTTGACATGCCATTAGTAAAAAAAAACTGCACAGATCTGCAAATGAATGTACCAACAAACATAGACTGAAACATGTTCACTGCCCCAAATATATTTTCCAGCTGCTCGAAACAGAGGGAGGAATTCACAGACCCGGAATCCTACTGCCTGTGTGTTGTGCAGTAGGGCATCCAGCATTGCTATGAAGGTAACAAGTGATAGGGAATCCATCACTTCCTTGGCTATTTCATGAAAACCAATTTTCAACACAAGTTTGTGACCTCTCTCTGGTTCGTGTCTACTGGTTTGAATACAGAATCTTCTAGAATGAAATCTTTTGAAGTTTAATTGTATGGATATGGCCAGACTGTGGACGGTTGTCCTGAAGACAATGGTCTTGAATCTACCTAGGCAGATTAATAAAAGTTAACAATCTGGAGTCAAAGCTGTAATACCAGCTTCTCTCATTTATTTTTAAGTGAAGATGGGATTAATATTTTTTCCTTTTCTATCCAAATTTTAAGTGCTTAGTCAAGCTAGGCTTCCTCCATTAGGGATAGGTTAAGCAACTAGTTTAAATATATGCCTGACCTCTCAATATAAAAAATCAGATACTTATGCAAAGCTGTGCTTTCCTTGAGGGGATGAGTGAAAGGCAGATTGAAGACAGGTCAGAAAATGCTGTGATAACAATAAAAAAACAAGCAAAGGTAAACCAGTAAAGGTCCCTCTCTTCAGCATGCCTTTCCATAGACCATGGTGCAGTGGTTTTTATTCTGTTCTGGTGAATGAAGGATTGTTTAATTATTTTGTTTTCCTTTTTATTTTCAAATCTTAGGAAATCTTAAATGAGAATTTTGCTTGTTCATTTTTCAGGTCCAATTATCTTGGCATACTTCCAGCAGTTTATTCATCAAGAGTCCATTTTCACTAATATGCTCTCTGCTGACCATTCCTAATTTTCTGTGCAGTTTTATTACTTGTTTTACACTGTATATGAATTGTCAAAGGCTCAGCGCCTTGATAACTGCTTAGTTTAGCTGACTGTAATGATGCCCCAGGATAGTTCATTAATATATGTGTAAAATGTGTATTGACAAAAATGTGTGAAAAATGAATGGCTTTGGATAGGGACAGTAATGGAACTCATCTTCTTGCCCTTTCTTGTCTAGTCCAAGACTTTAGATGCAGAAATTGAGTTTCACAGGGTGTTGAAATCATTTGTGTATGCCACCAGTACAAGGGCTTGTGTTGTCACAGGTACCAAGACATAACTATTAATTACTGCCAGGCAGCTGTTCTTTTCACGGTTTCATGCATTTATGGACAAGAGTATCTAAGGAATTTGAGTGGGGATGGAAGATATGACACATGCTCTGGAATAGTGAACAGAGCCTAGGCAGGATGACTTATTTACTTCAAAAGAGGATTAATCTTGTGTGGGAGAAACTGAACTCAGCCCAGAGGTTCACAGAATCACAAAATGGTTAAGGTTGGGAGGGATATCTCAGTATCACTTAGTTCAACCACCCTTCTCAGAGCAGCACCATCTTGGATATGTTGCTCAGAGATGTATTCAGTCAACTTTGAAGAATATTTAAGGATTTCCACAACTTTTCTGGGAAACCTGGTCCAGAGTTTCAATACATTTACAGAGAAGAAAGGTTTTCTTGTTTTTTTAATGGAATTTCCTGCATTTCAGTTTTTGCTCATCACCTCCTTTCCTGTCACTGGACACAAATGAACAGTCTGGTTTTGTCTTGTTTATTCCTCCTCACTCTGTGGTGTTCATATACATTGCTAAGATAGATACACAGGACCTATGGGAAGCCCGTGCTCCAGAAGTGAGAGATGGACACCAACCAGAGTCTTCCTGGGCTGCTGAATTGGCAGCTGTTGACTGTGTGACTGAACCAAAACAGTACTTCATGTGCCACTATATTGTTCTTTATATAAACTATACTGCAGCTGTACACTCACTGAAAGAATGTATTTATTACTGTTTCAAGCATCTTTGGGTATTCAAGATACATACAAGAAATGGATGGATCTGGTGAAGGAGCTTTAAGAGACTTTTCCCACTCTAGAAACAAGAGAAAGAAGTATAGACAAGTATGTATAAAATGTTTCTAGGTGGTTATATGTGGGTGAATGAATCATGCCACCAGTATATTTGTTGGAATAAAATGACCACCAGCTTTTTCCTGAGTTGTGTAGGTATTTTCTGAGGGAGAGAGATCCTGAATGAGCAGAACTTTGTCCCACAGTTCAGTGCAATGCCAGTGATACTTCCTCCAAAAGCGGGCTGCTTTGAGTTACTTTAGAAGCTGCATTTATGCATCACTAATTCAAATAAATTTCCATTAGAACTATCAACAGAAAACCCAGATCATAAACCAACAATTTATGTCTTGAAGTCCATTAAGGCCTGAAGTTATTTCTTATTTCTTGGCCACGTCTTTTCAACAGCAAGGTGAATGCAAATACCAGTTAAGAAACCAGACACTGTTAGACTTGGCTTCTAGTGCCTATACAGAAACAGAACTGTATTTTTTTGGCAAGATATAAACGAACACAACCTCTCTAACAGAAGTGGGAGTTGCGTTGTTGAACATGTCCAAATGTTATCATATATCCTTCCTCAATTCTTCTATTTCAGTATATTCAGAATTTTTCAGAGTGGATCCCTCACTTCACATTGTCAGTTAGAAGGCAAATTTATACAAGCTCTCCATATGTAGTTTACATATAAAATCTGGTAGAGATGGATTACTTTTTCTTGTTGTTCTTTTTGCTTTTCATCTTCTTTGATGTTTCAGTGTCTACAAATTAGAGGCTATTGTTGCACATTGACATGTACTTTGGCACTGTACTTCTGCAAATCTGAGTGGGATTTTCTTTTCCTTTTTTAAATGGAGTGAGTGGAAAAAATTTACACACCAAAGTGAAGAAAGGTGGCCGAGCCAACCTTTCATGTGATTATATTTAAAATACTGATGAATTTGCCACTGTTGTATTTCCTCTGAGTTTGGATAAGAGTGTATACAGAACTGATCAGAAGAATTCAGTATCGCACCAGGGAAGCTGTATTTCCTAGAAGATTAAGTAGTAATATTAATTAGTGAGAGTTCATTTGACAGGGAACAGAGGTGGAGGTTGGATAAACTGAGTTCTAACATGTAGGAGTTGCCTTCCAAATCATTTCCTTTTCCACCTGAAATCTTTCTGAAGTCTTTACCACTGCAGCTTTGCACTTGGTGTGTCATTGTCTAGAATGACTCACAAAGTCATCCTTACAAGAACTGAAACAACACAGAAAGAAGGGCTGTCATCGGGTTCTTAAACAATTTTGAAAGATTATGTCTAGGAAACTGCTTTAAAATCACTTTTATTTTTTTACTTTTTTTTCCCCCCAGTAAAACTTCATTTCTTTTTGAAAACTTGGATAAACATCTAAGCTAGAGTTCCTTCACATCAAACCTGCAGAAGGATGCTAATTATACCTAAAGACATATTTTTGATTCTCATTGTTTCTTCCTGGGAAAAGTCAAACCCTGTACATTGTAATAGTGCTGACCATTAACTCAGGCCATTGGCTGAAGTAGGACTTGGAATTCAACTGCTATAAGCTTGCAAGAAGAAGGTTAAATAACTACTTTGAGGCTGTAGACAAATGGATTTGATTGATCCAGGCTTTCTATATTTCTTTCTGTGTAGATGGAGATGGACAATGATTCCTGTCACTTTTCTACTATGGGCAATTGAGAAAGAATAATCTAATGTAAATCAGCCAGTTGAGTTTGGATTCCTGTATTAGGACAGAACAAACTGCCTTGCGTTATATCTTTCTTTCATACACCAAGAATAAAACTGGGTTAACAGGTTCTAGGGGAGATAAATACTTAAGACTCAAAATTATTTGAGGTAGTCTATGTATAGTTTTAGTCTCTGTATATGTATATATATTTCCATAATATAGAAATAGTGTCATTGGTGTTCCTTTACTTTTATGTCTTACGTAGGTAGATCTTATGTCTAGGTCTTGTAGTGCAGAAGTGAAGATTATCCAGAGATGGAAGTTACTTTCAAGTGCAAGACAAATTAGAGTTAAATCAACATAGATTTTATTGCCGTGAAATGTTCAGTCAAATGTGGTCATTATTTTCATAAACTCATGTAAAACGGGTAGCTTGTATTGCAAATAGAAATATAAAAGGCCATGTTTTTCACCACTGAACTGTAAATTAAGTTAGAGTAAGTGGAAAGAAAGGAAAACAAATAATAAAACAAAAAAGCCAGTTCCTAAACCAATAAATAGGACATTGTTGGTGACCAAGTGTGCACTCACATGTAAATACAATCACAACGGCTGCTGTACAGAACAGAATTAATAACATAAAATAAAGAAAATTGAAGAAAAGGAATAAAAGAAAATAATAAAAAATTAGACTTTTTAGATGACCTTCACTTGGCAAAGGAAAATGACATTGTTTTCCTCTCTCCTCATTCCCCCCACACAGTTGTACTTAAAGTCCTGTTGAACCTATAATGTGGGCAGAGGCAGATGATATCTTTACAGTTAGAGTTCCTATGTAGTTATATTTGTTTATCTTTGCCTTGTGTGGCAGTCTTATGTCTTCTATTACCACCGTATTGTTTTGTTTGTTTTTTTTTTTTTTCCTGTTGTCCATAAAAATGAAGATTTGAGCAGCAGAACGTTGTCTCCAAAAGCTAAAGGAAAGTCAAATGGCAATGGAAATCATCAGCAGCTCTTTCGGATACCTAGGATATCTAAGACAAAAAATGCTTTCTGGTATTACGAAACAAACAAACAAACAAAGCAAAAGGCAGTTAAAGAAATTAGCTCTTCGGACATTAAAGCAGCCCCTCTTCAGACTTGCTGTAAAATGGTGAGTAGCAGATGTACCACTGAATCACATTCAACAGAAGAGTTGAGCTGAGGAAATACACAGAGGTCTCGGATTTGGAGGGACTGTATATTGCACCTGCTTAGTAGCAGATTTTTAGTTGTTTTTAGGAACAGATAAAGAGAAGCTTCAAAGGGCAGATTCCTTCCTGATTTGGAGAGGGGAAGTCTTTTCCCAACAGTTACTGGAGATTATATTTTAAAGAAATGTGAATGAAAGATCTGAATTCACCCCTTGTGCCAGTTTTCCAAGGCAATAGAATGACACCTGGAAAGAATTAAGGTTTAGGATGGCAGCATGAAGGACAGAACCCTTGGCAGAGTTCAGCTGTCAGTTGTACGTTGCTGCTTGTTTCCCTTTCACAAGACACTAAATACTGCACCAGTCCTCATCATCTGTGTAGAATTCTCCTTTAGCTACACATCTCTGCCATTTCATAGTATTAACTGAAGTCTTTGTGAACAGAAATCCAGTTCTTAGGATAGAGGTTGGAGGTGAGAACTTCACTCATAGCTCTGACAGAGACTTACCTTCAAAACTTAGTCAATGCACAATCTCACTGTGCCCACCTTACTGACAATAAATAACATCTTACTCTATAAAGACTGGTTAATCAGCGTGATTACTTCATGTTTAAGTTGTTAATATATCCAAGTAGCAGTGGCTGGTCTTTGTCACACAGCTGTAGTACTCAATGCATTTTATGGTCATGGTGGGAAAAAAGCAATATATACAAAGCTGGGAAAAAGCCTGAAGTACCACATGACCCAAATACTCAGACAGCTCTTGAGAGAGGGATCTAAGCATTTCTAGGCTTCCAAAATTGTAATGACTCATAGGTGTGGACATTTTTTTGTATTTAGATGTTTTTGACCAGTGTGGAATAAGCAATTCCATCACCTCACAAAGCAAGAACTTCTTTTTGTCAGGTAAAGTTTATTTCAAAGTCAAAGAGGTACAAATACACTTGAATTTGTTACCAGTGAGCACTCAGTAACTTCAAACCATGCCTGTCCTTCAGGCTGATCTAATTCATGAGTGTGTTTTGAGATGGGGATATTTCCACAGAGACGAAGTCTTAGAAATGGGTAAAAAAACCACCAAAAATCAAAAACAAAAATAACAAAACCATGGGAACAGTGTTCATGGATGTGTGGAAAATGGATGAGAACTTAGGCTAAGATGTTAACCAGAAGCTCAGTGAGTTAATCAGTTAAAACCATGCTGGATTATTCAATTTTGAAAGCCAAAGGCTTTCTGATGTCAAACTATTCCAATAGATAATTCAGCAGAAGAAGGAATAACAAATAATTTTTCTTTCAATAAAATTAAGTACCAATAAAAATAAATAGCAAAGCCTGTGAATGACAATAAACATTGCAGTTAACTTTTTAAAAAGGATTATTATTATTTTTTTTAATATGGTGAGATTCCAAAGGAAAAACAGGAAAAATGGAGATGCAGACTCAAATAGACTCTTAATGGTAAGAATTTCTAGGAGTTCAATCAACTTGAACCAGATCTGTACTGAAACCTTCCCAAAAATCCACAGAGGTCATTAAGGCTTAAACTGAAAGTTCAGGGTCTTTAAGAACATCCAGGTTTGTTCGTATTTATAGATCAAGTGATCATAAAGATGAAAAAAGTTGTTGCCAGCAGAGCAAGGGCTCATAGGGATTCTGCAATTACAAAAGGTGCAGCTCCTTAAATAAACTACTGTTGGAACGTTGGATCACATCCCAAACAGGTGTATATTTAAAACAATTCTGTATACATGTTATTCAAATATCAGGCATGGTTGTATTAAGTCGCATGGTTGTAATAAGTCGTTGCTTTCTTAACACTTTTACAGAATAGTCTACACAGTCATTTCCCCACCTCCAGAAGACCGATATTTTACCGAGAAACATGAAAAGGGTTTTCAAACACTTTTTTGTTCTCTCCTCCCTCCACCAAAAAATTTGAATTTATTCACATCTTGAAGTAGAGAACCACAATTAAATCACTTCACAGTACATTTTCATGCGGCAAACCTGCAAAAGTGACACAGCCAAATATTTAATTTTTTTCCCCTTTTTTCTTTCTCCCCTTCAGTTTGGACAATAGAAAATAATTTTCCTTTTCACTTTTAATCAGTGGTTACTTATGCCCACACACAAGTATTTCATGGAGATGTATGTATTTCCCTCATTTCCCTGCATACAGGGAGCCTAGATAGATGGCATTAAAGTAGATACCTAAGCTATATATATGAGCAAAGACAAATCTTGAGCAAAAGTAAAGGAATGCTTTGTTTTGTTTCAGATTTCAACATAGAAGGAAATAGGGACTCAGCTAGATTTAGCATGCTTTCTCACCTTGATGGCAATCTTCTTATTGATATCAAAAAGGACGGTATCATACCATAAACATTTTGTTTTCTTCCATACATTTGAAGGGTGAGACTGATCAAGTTAATCATCTGGTTCCCTACATCATAGATGTAAATACCTTTGGAGAGTTTTTATAGTCTCTAAGTCAATAAAACTAAAGCAGGTCATGAACAGTTTTGTGTGTCTTAACTAGCACTAGAAAAGTATAATGAATATGAATGCTTTTAGTCCTGTCCTCCTACATATCTAGTTGGAAAAAAAAGACACACTTTCAGGGCATGATTATTTTGAGATGGGATGAACTGTACTGTTAAGCGCCTTTCCCTCTCTTCTGATTACAGGGAGCAGAGGGTGACTAGCCCAGTAGTAACCATATGCAGTACGAAAAAACACTATTAAATTCCAGTTATTATCAGTGGAGAAAGGCGTGAACTTCCAGATGACCCCTTCTATCTGTCTTAGAAACTTGGTGCGCAGGTTGGGTGGCCACCTATACATCTCCAGTGCTGTCTTAGGGGGTCCTCCAGCTCCTCTTCCAGGAGTCCCAATCTCCTACATGTATTCTGTTATTTCTACCAAAATTGTGGCTTCCTTAGATAACCTAAAGTATCTCAAATGACTCTAAACATTTACATGAGGAAAATTATATTCATTTTCCTGCTGTAGAAAGAGATGAATCATGTTTGGGAAGAAATAAACTGGTTCTGCTGCTTTTAGATAGGGTTTACTTGGTCAGCACAACCCCATGCTATGGCATGAAAAATCCTTCCTAATTTTCTCAATAAAATAATATCAGAGAAACAAGAAAAGGAACTGAATGAATGTCTGTAGCTGCAAAAAGGCTGTGGACTCGAAGAGGCTTAGTTCAAACTATGTCTCCAATGTTCCTTTGTGAGGATGTGTGCTGAGTGGTGAAGAAATATTTCTGATGTACATTAGTAAGGTCATTAATCACATAACTGCTGTGGACCATGCCAATCTGACATATATGTCATTTTGGTATTACTTTAGAGACTTTTATTTTAATGTAAATAAGCGGATTCTGTTAGACCTCTGCACCTCAGCTGGATTTCAGAAGACAGTAAAGCAGCAGGAACAAGCTGTTGGAGAAAAGAAAGTATCATAAAATGAAGGCAACACAAAAGAAGACTCCGATCGCCTGCATTGATCCTGCTGAATAGAGACCTGGGTACGGCAGACTGCGGCACTGTGGGATCAGGGACTGAGAAGACAGAGAACAGAAGCCCATATAGTCTTTTAATCTGAAGTTCACAGGGGATCAGGGCTCTTAATGAAACTATTGAGGTGTGCTGTTTTTCATTTAGTCTGCCATATTCTGCTCACAGGAGATGCTTCAGTTGCTGCTTGAATAGCCAGGACAGATTCCTAACGGGTTCTGGCCTCATTTCAGTGCAGCTTTATTATACATTCCCATGTGGGGAGACACAACCCCCAGCACCGAACAGTTCATCTGTCCCATGACCTGTGGATTCCTCTCTTGACAGGTTTCCATAATGTCTTCCCAATGGTGAGTGGATCAGGCATGGACCAGAGGAAGCCCTTCTTCCAATCTATCCAGCATGCAAGCAAAGCCAGAATGCTGGAACTGCATGTCCCACAGCTGACGTGCTGGCCCTAACTGTGCTGCCAGAGAAGAAAGTGCTTCATGTTAGCCTGCAACAAACGCCATGTGCCACCCCAGCCAAGTCCAGAAGTGCTTATAAAAAACAGTGTAAGTGTATCATTCAGAACAATCAAATACTACATGCACGAAAAGTAGTTTAGAGCAACATAAATCTTAAAAAAAGTGACAATTTCATCACACAATTACTGTACACTGCTGTTCTTAGGGTTGAATACGTTCCTCTCTCTTTTTCTCTCTGTTTTAATCTTTCTCTTTTTTCTTCCCTTTTTAAAATTTTTATTATTTTTTTTGGGGGGGGGTCTTGTTTTGTTTTGTTTTGTTTTGTTTCTGTTTGCTTTTTCTTTCTTTCCCCCCTTGTTTTTCTTTCTTTTTTTTCCCCCTTTTTTTTGGATTTGGTCCACTGGAGATAAATCGCCCTCAATGATATATATATTTAAAAAAAATATCAGCAGCAAGACTCTCTTGAAATAGATTCTGTTTGATGTAGCTAGTCTGTCTTTTCTGTTTTGCCCTCTTTCACAGCAGCCTCTGAAGTTTTCCGTAGGGGGGCTTTCTCCGAGTTGGCGTGTCCTTGGCCGGATTCCGCTGCTCCTCCGTTTTTGTGCGATGTGTGCTTTTCCAAGTAGTTCAGCATTTCACTGAGAACAGTTTGGAAAGTGCTTAGGGCAGCACATATTGCAGGAGTTCCGAAACCGTGAGTGATCAAACTGTAGATGGGAAAGAGAAAGAAAAAAGAAGTGCATGCACGCACGTAAATATATATACAACTACATACATAGAAGTGTTTGCAGTATGCATCTTTTAGACTGAAAATCGAGACTTACTCCCTAAACTATTTATTACCTGTGAGAGAAACAGAAAATAAAAGCAGAGCAGTGAGAGCAGACTGCATACAGCTTCAAAGGTTGCTTTTGGTAGGAGCAGCACTTCTGAAGCACTGTGGGACAGATTTGTGGATTGCAGATTGACACGGTATTGTTGACTTCAAAGCCAAGAAGGGATCCATGCCCTAGGCTGCCCAGCACTGCTACTTTTCCAGTCCTAGAAGGTTTGGTTCCTGTTTCCTTAGGTGAACAAAGCCAAGTCTGTGTGGCTTATTCACAGGTCAGACTTGTAAGCAACAAGCACAGATTATTATGATTATTTACTGAATGTGGCTCTGAACAGCCTGGTCTGGTGGCTGGTGACACTGCACATAGCAGGAGGGTTGAATCTAGATGATAACTGTGGTCCTTTTCAATCCAGGCCATTCTATGATTCTATGATGATTCTATGTTTCCATGTGGAGGTATGTATTGTTGCATACACAGTAGGAAATAAAGCAGTGCCAGGGCAACTGGCATCATTTGGTAATGACTGTGCTTGCTAAGCTCTCTGAGCATCCAACAGTGTGGAATCCAAAGCTGCCTTTGAGAATAACTCTTGGCCCAAACAATGCCCAGGAAATACTTCACCTAGAACTAGTTCAGTCAGGCTAAATACACAGACAAATCATCATAGAATCATATAATGACTCGTGTTGGAAGGAGACCTCAAGGATCATCAAGCTCCAACCCTCCTGCTGCATGTAGGGCCACCAGCATCCATATCTAAGACTAGATCAGGGTCAATGAGTTGCAAAAATAACGAGTTTGCAACACTCTTGCCTTGGTGGTGTTGAATTTCTTAGGGTGGATTTAGCTTATTGCAGCTTTAGTCCAAATAAGGTGTTTTCTTCAGATAACAGTTTGTTCTTCATGTTTCCTGCACTGCAAAGTACCTGAATTTTAGTAGTGCTTTTCACATAACAGTTACTGAAAAGAAGCATTAATGGAGTCTTATAATGGTTAAATCTCATCTAAGCTTAAGGATGCATTTCAGTGCACATATAGATACATATTGCATTTAGGCACCCAGCTTGTCTTCTACCTGCTGATCCAGAAATGTTTCTGTTGTCCACAGTTTCTGTGCCAGTCATCAGCTCTGCAAGGATTTTGAGATGTCAGAAATGGCACCAAAGTTCAATTTTTAAGCAACGGACTCCATTTCTGTCTGTCCAAATTATGTTTGTGTAGTGTAAGCTGTTCACATAAGGCCCATCTGGTACTAGACACCTTAAGATGGGTAACTAAATTCTTTTCATTCTTATAATAAATAATTTTGATTCGTTCTAGGTGGAAGAATGTGAATAAAAACAGAAGCAAAAGAAACCCAAAGCAAATAAACATAATCCTTCCAAATGTCTTTCTTCCATTTAAACATATAAGAGGAAAACTACTTCAAATACTGAAATATCATTGCATCCTATGCTAGTCAAGGTCTTATCCCCTGTGTAACTTAAGTTGTCTGATGCACCATGACAGTCAATTCCGATCTAACACACAGAGCCATGCATAGGTCAGAAACAGGAACAATTCACTACAATGGGAATTCCTCTCCTCCATATTTTGGCTTTTCAATCTTTAAAGCTGTTTCAGAAAATAGAGAAAAAAAAACAGTGGTCTGGGGAAAAGTGGTTATACAAGACATGGATGATTGCCAAGATGTTGAGCATATCAAAAACAAGCATGGGAAAGACTCTGAGATGTCTTTCATTGTGATCTTCCTGTCTCTGCTGGATGTGGGAACCTTGTTTGCTGGGAATGCCAGTATCCTGAGAAAGATACCAAGCTTAAGGAAGTCCTAACCAAAAGGAGGGTCCAGTGTGGAACTCTGTTTCAGATAGGGAACTTCCCAGTCTTTTGTGAAGGATTTTCTGAAAGCAATTAAAAGAATAGCTCAGTTTTGGAATGTTTATCCACCAGTCTTTCAGTCCATTTTCAGATCAGGAAGCTATGTTTATCCCTGGTTAGTACTGAGAGGAAAATGATAACAAAATATTTACGAGGACTATTTCATGGACATCAAATAATGATACCACATGACTCTTGAAGTTTGGACTTAGAGTAACATCCAAACCTTTTAACGAAAATGGATTTCATTTCAGGATCATCTTTTTTTGTTTTGTTATTATTATATACTTTTTTTTTTTTTTTGAGAAATGTCTGGCATATTAAGAAAAGAAATCATCATAATTGTCTTCTCTGTTTAATGTTTGCAAGGACTCGATGATCTCTAAGGTCCCTTCCAACCCGCACGAGACTATGATACTATGATACTATGATAATACCAGCTTTAACATACATATAAGAGTATTTTAGCCCTTTCAAGTCCAAGATTTCAATCAGGTGATTTCAAGATTTTGTGTTGGAATTTATCTTCATTTTTATTCTTTGCAAGTCCAAAGAAATGAAAACGTGAAGGAACTCACATTATCAGAAAGCAAGAAAAATGAAGTCAAAATATATCAGTACTAGCTGTAATATCTAACGATTTTTGCATTGCTTGTGTGGTCTTCTGAGCCACATTCTGGGGAACTGACTAAACCAAGAAATACATAAAATATTTATGAACTTTTGTGCAAAATAAACCAGTTATCTGTATAAAAAGTACCTACAATCATTCATTTCCAGTAGATAGGAATACTAAGTTTAACAAAGGATTGACTAGAAAAGAATTCTCTTGGCCTTTTTGTCTTTGAACATTTCCACTCTTGAGCAAAAGGAATAGTGCTGTGTTCATATAATAGCTCAATATGCCCTGAAGAGTGAAATGGGAATACTGCAGTGAAAACTTAGAGAGAAAAAATCCATAGGGCTAAGAATGAGGGTAGAAAATGTTCTCAAATGCTGAACAAGTCTGCAGTAAACATCAGAATGGGACAAAACCTGATATTTAGGTGTGTAAGCAAAGGTGTCAACTTGTAGCTGTATCCAACTACAGAGCCTAAACTCCGTTTACAATCAAATTGACTTAACTCAGTTTCCTACACGGAAGAGTCTTCATTGATTTGAGATGCCCTATGGCACCTGAGTCATTCACGTGGAATTGGTAGACAAGATACAGAATTTAAGTTCACCTTGCTTCTAGGTATTCAGAGGCCAGACACTTTTATGGTTTCTTTTATGCATCTTTACATGTTGGTAGCAGATGCCAGTGTTTAGGCAACTGAGCTGAGCCCTGGGGCTTTACTCAATATATTCAGAGATGTCTGGAGTCTGGCACTTGAAAAAGAGACGTCTCCTTTATGAGAAGCTACTCCATCGATTCTGGGTGCACCATGAAGCTGAGTAAGAATGTGTTTTTGGTGCCACATCAGATGCCTTATGGTAACAAGATATTTGTGTCAAGCAAGCACACAACGCAGAGCATATACAGAATAGCACCATTTAAAAGAAGCAATAAACTGATGGTACATGCCATAATATCTGAAAAGAAGTTGTGTGCCACTGTTTCCTGAGCTATATCTTTTCATAGACAGTTAAGTCTTTGTCTACCTGAGAATCTTTAGCATACAGCTGATACAGAGATCCCATGATATCGGTATTTCAGTCTGAGCAGAATCTTGGATGTGTCTGAAAACTAATACTTATAGGAAAAGGATTTTATGGGATAAGTTATGGGTTTATCTCCTTTATAAATCCACTTTACGATATCATGGTATTTCTTATTAAAACTAAACAAAACAAGAGAAACTCAACAACCTTGAAGTAGCACTGAAGTCTAATAATAACCCAAGTTTTGATTCCTGTTGCATGTATTCTTCTCCACAGATGGAGTTATGCAAAACTTACTAAATTTCCCATGATGCTTGTTGAAAGAAACTATTTTATGGAAAATTTCTGACCAGCTCTCCATGTTATACTCCTGTGAGGGTACATTTTCTTTGGCCCCACTTTAATTAATGCACACAGAAAGGGAAAAAGACACTATCTGCTATTTTATCTTACATTTCTATCAGTAATTCCCACTACTCTAATTTTGGTGAGCTTTGTTTATCTGCAAGTCTTTGAAAAATCTAAGAAAGTTGGATAATACCCCTTTGCTGATGAAAGTAAGTTTCAATCTAGGGAGAAAATCTGATTTTACATTTAAATCCCAGGCAAAACAGGCAGCAGACTAATGGCAAAGTATTAAGATGTTTCCTGAAAGTCATATTTAATTGTGTGAGGTTTAGACTGACTGAGCTCCCAGTTCATTTTTGGTGTGCTTCCCACCTACAAAGAGAACTGCTTTCATTATATGACTTTCATTTGTGTTTAAGATCCTAAAATTAAACACAACGGTTTCATAATGGAATCATCTGGGTATTCGCAGCTTTCTAGTACACTTCATTGCAACTCCTATAAGTGAGAAACCTTATTGTTCTAAAAGATAAGGCTAAAATGTCTGATTTGGGTACTGCTCACAGAGAGATTCAGACAGAAGGCATCAAATATCAGGCCAACATATTATAAATCCTTATGCTTAAGGACATCCAGATCTCCCTGCAATCCTGCCTGGTGCTACGATGCAATTATGTCTGCTCATGTTTTAAAGATGGCCTTACTTAAAAATGAAAAGATCCAGCTCTGCCTGAAGGCTTGGGTTCTCATTTGGCACCTACCTCAAGGACTCCTCCATACCCTAGGCTGGTGAGACTTCGACTTGTGGCAAAAGAAACAGATTCTCTCTCTGTGGGGGAGCAAGAGGCCATCTGCACTGAATGTTTACAGCCTCATTTAAAATAAGTAAATACTTTAAAACAATAAAGAAAAAGCAAGCTCAAACTCATCGTTTGAAATTTCCCACAATTTTAAATGTGAAGAACCACTTCAAATTTAACAATGCATGGAAGATAACAAGTAGTGAAATCTGATAACATTTTGGATGTCTGTAAAGGAAATGGAAAAAGATTCAACTCTTACTGATACAAATAACTTATTAAGTTAGAGATGTCTTACTGATTTCTACTTATTGCAAGGTCTCCCTTATGAGGGTTGCCCAGAGAGCTAAATTGCAATAACTTCACTTCAGAAGGTCAGTGTTCCTAACTATGACACGTTAGACTGATAATTGAGATGAACACTGACCAGCATGTGCTACAGGGATAAACAGTCTATAGGATCAGAGAGGACAATATGATACAAAAAGCTGCCTTGAGGTGTAGGTTCTCATGCGTATTTTCCAGTCATAACCAAACAAGTATACTAAGGACACGCTCTTCAAACCACATGGTTAAATCCTTTATTGCATATAAAAGTAGGGAAAAACTGAGAGAGTAGCAATAAAAATTATGCTCTCTGTTCCCAAAGTATTCAATTTCAGCTCTGCAGATTTTGGATCTCAAGGATGATTTTCCAGGATTTTAGGAGAATTGCCAAGGGAATGGCTCAGAAATACCCAGGACTGCATCTATAAAACGTTTTCAAGAAACAAACCAAAGATTAAGCCACTGAACTACGGTGCATGTGGCACTTGTAGAAGCCCTTGATTGTTTGTCAGTAAATATTTCCAGCACAGCATATCATATCTCCCAAATAAAACACTGGATAACCCCATGACTTGCTAGTTTTCACTGGGAATAAGAAAAAAATAAAGTAAAATACAGGCTTCTGCCTTGTGGATGAAAAGTAGCCTTGCTGCCCATTACTTCTTGAGGAACCAAATACACCAGTGAAATCATAGAAAGATTCAAGATGACTGGTTAACTTGGAGAAAGTATACTCACCTTCCTCCCACAGGAAGGTTCCTTTAATTTCTGCTTTCACTTAGTCAGTGATCATATCTTTGCCTCACAACAAAGCAAAGAAGCAAATGAGTTTCAGACAACTTTCTATGACGTGTAGACTTTGATAGTGGAGCAGACAACATAGCTGAGAAGCCCTTCTACTCTTCTAAGATGAGAAAAACTGGAGAGCTAAGCATTTTAAACACAGTGATATCAAAGCAACATTATATCCCAGTAATTTAGGAATGTGGAGGTATCAATTCTTTTCCTGGGAATCAGGAGGAAGTGTTGAAAAATGCCTAATCCTCACAGTTTTTAATCTTTGATGAATGCACATTTCCCCCTTCCTTGGTAAGTAAGGAACTTATATGTTAATGAAGGGAAAGAAAACATATTCTCATCAGATCTCTTAATTCCATACATGATAGCTTTAAAGGAATCATAGAATCATTTAGGTTGGAAAAGACATTAAAGATAATCTAGTCCAA
The DNA here is from genome assembly GCF_054131305.1 of Coturnix japonica. Taxonomy (NCBI): domain Eukaryota; kingdom Metazoa; phylum Chordata; class Aves; order Galliformes; family Phasianidae; genus Coturnix; species Coturnix japonica. The sequence continues at coordinate 102,080,215 of NC_140665.1, forward strand.
CTGTCAAACTACCCTACCAAATCCCACCACTAAACCAAGTTCCTTAGCACCACATCTACTTCTCTTAAACTTCCAAGGATAGAGACTCCAACTCTTCCCTGGGCAGCCTGTTCCAATGGCTCACCCTCTGTGAAGAATTACTATAAGAAGATTCATTGTCAAATGATTTGTCTGTCGTAGTAATTCATCCTCTACACACACACACACACACACACAGAAGTCTCAACCCTTTCAAATGGATTTTGGTTATGGACAGAGCAGGAGATGACAGAATACCTGCTAAGCAAAGGAACAAGGTGATGTTAAAGGTTCCTTCCAACCCAAACCATTCTATGATTCTGTGGCTATGATTCTAAGACTGAAGACAGAATCCCTGGAAAGAGAATACTGGAAAAATACAAAAGCAAGGAACTCTAATGCCTTCAGCAAACATTAAACCAAGTACAAGAAGGAACAAAATGAAAAATAAAGGAATAGGGTTAGGGTTAGGGTTAGGGTTAGGGTTAGGGTTAGGGTTAGGGTTAGAGGTTTGATTGCAAGTTCCTCAGTGTTAGGAGGGTGTGATCCTCCTCAACCAGCTGAATGGAGAGATCATGGAAACTGGGGAACTCTAGAGGGCACCAGAGCTGTTTCACCACTCAGTCACATACCAAGCTTCTCCCAGTCTGTGTATCCAAACAGAAACCTGCTACCACTGATTAAGATGACTGGAATTATGACAGCGTATGCTCTATCTCTTGATAGGAAAAGAAATGTAAGAAAGAGAGAAATTTACAAAAGGTCATGCATGTATATCTGTAATTGCAACCCAGCAGAAAGAATTTGCTCTTAGCTTTTCACTAAAATTTATAGAAATGCTCCAAGATTCAAAACCTATTTCATTGCTCTCATTTACCCTTCAGAAAGAATGACGTTGCTTCCTCACTGCTCCCAGTGTCTGAGCCTCTGCTTTTTTTCCTGTCACTTTCTGTGTCACCTTGTCAGTGTGATGCCAGGCACTCACAGGAGGCTGACAGCTTCAGGCTCAGAGACTAACTAAACGACAAAACTCTTGTCTCAAACAGTTTCATGGGAAAGGTGTTTCATATCAGCTGGATGGCTAGGCAAAATGCAGAATAATTTGTGAGGGTGATGATTGCTTTCATTCTCTTGCTTTAGTATTCTGAGCCTATTATTTTTGTCTGTTTATATAAGGTTTCTGCAGCAAAAGAAGTGTCACTTGCAAGGAAGTCATTTTCCCTTTTCTATTTTGCTGCTTTAATCTTTTATATATAAAACAGATGATGCAGATGTGATTTTGCACCTTGACGAAATGTAACCTTACAAAATCAAATCCAAATTCTGTAATCAGTAGATATTCATCTGTCCCTATGTAATGGATGACATCAGTAGGATAGCAAATTCTTGCACATACAAGTGACCCAAATGGAGGCAAAGAAGGTATATTTAAACCTAATTTTACAAGTGGAGAATATAAGACTAAGAGACTGATTAATGAGATCAGAGAGCCTGTGGTTGTGGAAGCCAAGGAACGTGCACAATTCTCTTGACTACAATCTCAGCAAATATTCCCTTTGTAAGGTTTTGTGTCACATTTTTTGGCTCCTCAACACAGAATGTGGCTCATTTTTGGTGGATTTTCTGGCAACTCTTGTTTTCATGAGATTTTTAGGAGCTGAAAAAGACGTCTGCCAAAAATTCAGAAGCCCTGATTGCTACTTCTCAGTAAAACATTAACTCTTCTAATAGTGTCTAGATGAGGCTACTTGTTTCTATGAATGTGCATCTGCTCATGCAGTTAATAGAAATACTACTTAATTTAATAAAGCATACCTTTTCATAAACCCCACTCTTTTACTTTCACTGTAGGATTAAGCAGTTACAGGCAAACAGTAGAGCTGTTCTGAAGCACAGTAATGCAAGCAACAAGAAGGCACATGTCAACATGTCTCCCAGATCTCTGAATGAATGTGTGGGAAGCTCAGGTATTGCAGTAGGATGGAAAAGAGAAGTAGGTACAAGATCTTTCCACTAAGAAGACAAAGAAGATCTAAAGTAAATAAATAAATAAATAAATAAATAATATCCTAATTTGGTGCTTTAACTTTTAGTTGGGTTGGGTAGATATGCTAAATCTGTATCTTTAGATTGAAGGCTGACTTGATGCTTTATCAACTGACTTAAATGTGAAGTGCGTACAGCAGGATTCTAGGTCCAGAATTCTAGCTTTGAGCAGAAACCATTATATTAGATAAGCATACCCAGGGACTTTAATTCTCAGTCCAGTCTTAAATTTTCCTCTGCAAAATGAAACAGCTTCAAAAGGAAGGATGGAATATGAACACTCATGGAATCACAGAATCACCAAGGTTGGGAAAGACCTACAAGATCTCCCAGTCGAACTGTTCACCCATCACCAGTAGACATATAGACATATAGACATTCACTAAACAATGTCCCTCAACACAACATCTAAATATTCCTTGAACACCTCCAGGTTCGGTGACTCCACCACCAGAAATTGGCATTACTACCAATCAATACATAACAACTGTTCTGCACTATTTGCAACAAGAAAATTTTACAGTTTAAAGGTTATCCACTCAAGGTCACCCATTCAACTAGAGGTGCTATATGACATCCAGAGTATCAGTAAGGCTGGTAGAAGTGATGTGTTGGTCACAAAAAATCTTAAACTGAGGGAATGGCATGTGCATGTGAGACAGGATGTTATTTCACAGCTGAAGTGACCCTAGATCTCCATATCTGTGGGACAAGTGAATGATTCCAAAGTATTTAAATTGGAGCTAGGAAATGTCTTTAGTCACATATACCCTTGCTGGAGACTTGAAGAGCTTGGAAATGGAGCTCATGCTGGTGTCCTTGGCTAACAACTGATGTTGCTAAGTCAGTAACCTCTCTGTTCATACAATATTGATTTGTACAGCTAGGGACAGGGAGACCTTTGACTATGGCAGATTAATCCCAAAACATATCACAAGTCAAAGCTCCTTCTCTGTCTGTGAGAGGCCACATCTCCATTACTCAAGTATTTTAACCTGTAATGTGGTGCAACTTCTCTGATTCCAACTGGGAACATCCCTTTGACAGAGTTAAAGCTAACTTGTGCTTGGGAATTGTTTGGGATGGAAAGAGTTGGTCAAGGCCAAATGCATGCAAGAAACCACGGTAGCAATCAAGCATTATAGACAGCTGTTTCCCAGTGTCCTGGACCATGTCAGTACTGTCTAAAAGATTAGCTTGTATGTGTTTTTGGGAGGGGTCTTAATTTCTACATTCTGTTCCTGAAATACAACAGAAGCATTTCTATTCTTCATAGCAGGGATTGCTGTGCAACAGAAAGCAGTCAGCTAATCTTGCCTAGATCTCTGCTCTGGAGTTGGCAGGATGAGATAAATATCAGAGAGGTCTCAAAGAGACAGGTGACCTGTGAGTTAACCCCAACCATTACCCATACTGACATGCTTTTGTGCCATTGAGACACCGGCATTGTATTAGCTGGTTGTACTGGTTAGCAGCTACCCAGATTCAGCAGAATTAACTGTTGGTCTACAATGTCAGCACTCAGCTCTGCTGAACTAGTGATGGAATTATGGGTGTTTGAGGGCTAGGCAAAGTTTCACCATCTCATATGACAACCAGCCTGCACCATATGGTCTCTGGGTGTATATCTCAGAGCTCTTGTGCATCCAAGCAGGCTTGTCTTCTTCTGCTGTAGTTCCTGATTGCCCTGGTTTACCATTTCCAAGCTTTTCTAATGTGACTTGCTCTCAAAGCTCTATATATGCATTTCATTTACACTCATCTTTCTGCTTTCTCTAACATTCCAACATCTATTTTTCCTCTCATCACCCTGGATAATTGAGAGCTGTCTCTCAGTTTCACTGAGTGCAAAACTAGGCTCTTTTACCTGTTCTGAATCCAAAGACAACCAATTTACAATGCTAGAGAGATTTGTATAACCTTGCTGTCTTGAAAAAATAGAAAGATGAAATCTCAGCCTTGCTGACATCAGTGGGATTTGAAAACAGTTTTAGTTCCAGGATAAATTAAAATCTCAGCTTTTCCCTCTTGCACACACAGACATATGCATATGTACACAAATGTTTCACTTGATTCTGTGGGGCTTTTGGAAGAAGAAGCTCTGAATTGTAAGTAATAGACAGCATATTAAAAGCAACCGAGATTTATCTGAATTTTTTTTTTCCTTTCTTCCTCCCCCCACATATTTTTGTTCTCACTTTCATTCTCCCTCTAGTATTTTCCTCTCCCTTTCCTCATGCTCACTCCATTTTGAAGGTGAAGGGCTAAAGAAATGGCTTTCCCTCTATAATGTTATGGGAACATCTGGGTTCTTTTCTTGAGCTGACTTAGCCCTCTGATGTTTGGACTCATAAATGCATTTACACAGATCAGCCTTTAGAGGACAACAAAGAGACAGATGTGAGTCTGGACAAAAACTCTCAGTATGGAACTGGATTTTTCTGGGTTTTCTTGTTTGCCCCCTGGTTTAATGCTAATTCTCTCCTTAGTCATGGCTTTCAGGCTAGACACAACCCACAGGATTAATCCACTTGCTCCTCTGCATTTATCACAATGGAATCAAAGAAGAGTTGGAGGATTGCATGAACAGCCCTACAACACATTACCTCTTCATGAAGTGATTCATGTACTTGCTTAGAAATCTGAGCTGCCTCAGCACTTTGCCCATGAGGTAAAATGATCCAGTCCTGACAAGGTTGGACTTCTCAGTCCTTCATATGTTATTCCTAGTTCAAGTTAGGCAACTAGCAGAGCTCAAGCAAGGATTAATGCTTTCCTGAATTCTTAGACTGTGCGTATATTAATAATATATATAGAATTTCTATTATAATAATATATATTAGTAGTAATTGTACATATTAGAAATACATATGTGCCACTATGATGAGGAATCCTTAGGTACAATGCTAGTTAGTTTAGGCAACAAAAAACAAGGGATCCTGCTAACAAGCAGCACAAGCAGGTAAAATGTGCCTATACCCTGGCACCTTTTTATTTATTAACATCAATTCAGCATCTCTGCAATAGGATACTTCAAGATGCACTGAAAAGGAAGACATCTTGAATAAAGCATAACATGACCCTAGCACAGGTAATGCTAAATAATTGCTAGTAGGAACGTGAGGCTCTACAGAACTGTTTCTTCATGGTCATACAACACTGAGAAATTATTCCTGCAACCTTGAGTTTTCTGTATTCAAGTCAGACAGGAATCTCAGAGCAACTGCACAAACACGGTTGCACCAGGGGTGTAGATGAGCCTCTGTTTTTTTGTGTATTTGGTAAAGTTGTGCAAAACTCAGCAGTTTTCAGGCTCAATGGCAACTTCTTTGAAGATTTCCCCTGTTCTAAGCTTTGTATGAAGTTGAGTTTGGAGTCTGATCAAACCCAGCATTTCTGAGCCCTTCATGGGGACTATCCTGAGCTTCAGATGAGACACATGCTTAAAGATCTTGAAGAATTGGGACTTGGTGGAAAAATTTCACAGAGAACTGTGAGCTTAAAGATTTAAAACCAATTTTGCTCTTATCTGACCTGTGCCCACCTGCGAACCCCAGTCTTAATTATAAGTGTTAAGCAGAATCACAGAATCGCAGAATCACAGAATGACCCGGGTTGGAAGGGACCTCAAGGATCATGTTGTTCCAACCCCCCTGCCTGGCAGGGCCACCAAACATACACCTTTACTAGATCAGGTTGCCCATGGCCCCGTCCAACCTGGCCTTGAACACCTCCAAGGACGGGGCATCCACAACCTCCCTGGGCAGCCTGTTCCAGGGCCTAACCACTCTCCTAGTGAAGAACTTCCCCCTAACATCCAACATAAATCTTCCCCCTTTTAACTTAAAACCATTTCCCCTAGTCCTGCTATTGTCAGCCCTTTCAAAGAGTTTACTCCCCTCCTGGGAGTAAGTTCCCTTCAGGTACTGAAAGGCTGCAATGAGGTCACCCCGCAACCTTCTCTTCTAGCAAGTAACACTGCAAGAAAGTGGAGATCATGATTCCACATTTACCAGTGCTAGTGTACTTTATCACTGAAGAAAACTTTCTTTTACCCTAATGTAGTAGATGCTGGATTTTGGTAGGTATCAGATTTTATAACCCTTTAGAAGGAGCTCAATGTAAGGATTATTCTGATAACATATTTATGTGATTCCTCTCAATTTTTTCCTGATCATAAAAGTTGTCTTTTTTTCTGACATCATATGGCATAAGCATATATGTTTATGTATAAAATCTCAACATTTCATGTTGTTGGGAACAACTTTCACTGCTTAAAGGCAGAATTTCTTAACCTCTTCTTGTTACAGTAAATCTATATGAAACTTCATGGGATTACTGATGATCTTGTGATCAAAATTTCATATAATATCGAATAATAGTTGGAAAACACAAAAATCATGCCAAAATATTCAAAGTCCTTCATCAGAGGTTCTTGTTTAAGTCTATGGACTGCCTTTCCCAAAGATAATTTTTGTCTCCATCTCAGTCTACAGATTTATACATCAACGATGTAGAGAATTTATTGTGAATAATCCTGTAGTTCTGGAACACAGAAATGAAGATGAAAAATTCATTATTGTAAAAGCATATCATGAAATTTGTTATTTCTGGATGTAGCTCCTCATTCAGATTTATACTTGTTTTTTTTCTTTTTTTTTCTTTTTTTTTTCTTTTTTTTTTTTTTTTTCTGGCAGAGCACCAACAGCACTTGGCTGTTTTGGTCATAAATAAGACAAATTCAGGATGTATAGTCAGGATCAGCCACTTACATTGCAAATAGTCTCTAACTATTGTAGGTATTATTAGAGTATTTGACAGTGAATGTGGTGAGGGTGTCAAATACTGTACTGCTGTTCCTGGATTACAAAGACCTTTGCCTTGTACATGAGTTTCTTCCTCATCTCTCATCCTCAAATAATCCTCAACAGAGAATGTCCTGTGACAGGGGTTGATTCAGTCTGAAGATCATCTCTCAGAGAAAGACAGATAAACCAAGTGATCGGTAAAGAAGAATCTTTGTTGACTCAGAAAACAATCAGTTCTCCTTGAAAACACAGTGAGTTAAATTCTCACACCTTCTCTGACATCTGAGACAGGTTTATTTGCCTTCTGTGATATTTAATCTCAAGTAGGCAAGTTATGGTGAAGTGACAGACAATGTAGCTCTGAAGACTGTCACATGTAGGAGATAAGAATCGTGATTTTTTTTTTTGCCTTGGTATTTACAGTATAAGTGAGTGTCTACTTGTGTACCAGTTGGCTCAGCTCCCAAGATCTAGACTAGACTTATCAGTCAGTGGAGTTTAGAGAGAAATTTGTCACATGGTAGACGTTTATATTAGTCTTACTTAATTGCACTGCAGATTCCAATGGCTGAAGAGATAAGATTCCTACAGACAATGGCAGGAGGTTATACACCTGGCTGAAATGGAGATGCGTGTGTCAATAAGTAGAGTTAGAGATCTGGTTTAGGAGCTGGATGCAACCTCAAGTTCTGTGCAATAGATGGAGAAGGTACATGGTCTCAGCTCAGCCTATGGGTCTGGCAGTACTCAGCATTCCCCAGGCACACATATCAGAGATAGCAGTCCAATTTAAGCCTGGGGTAGCATCCGTAAAGGATCATGACCTGTACTTTTCCAGATACCTATATTGGGTTCATTGCTTATTGCCTATAGCGGGTGTAAAAGAAAGCACTGATTGATCCAAGATCCACATACAGAAGCCTTGTACAACACAACCTATTGAAGTCAGGCAGAGAAAGAAAGATGGGAGCTGTACCATTTGACAGCTGTTGTAGCTGAAGCTGCCAGCATTTTACCCCTACTGCTGTTTCTTCTTTAAACACAGGAATCCCTGGGGATTAGCTATCCTCCATCCTACTTTGTGTGCATGTAATGGGGAATTAACCATTTTTCCACAAGCCTAGGTAACCCATTAAGATCCTTCTCTGAACATCCTTTGTAAATAAGTATGTTTTCCTTAATATGCAAATGTATTTATGTGTTTTGGAATAAAAGAGAAAGTATGAATAGAGGTAGGTGGTATGTGCCTGTGTGTGCAAATCACTGCATAGGAATAAAATAGAGGTTGTCTTAGCATGTTCATATATCAAACACTACTCTATGCAAGCATAAAAAGGAATAGGTATATTTGTGGACCAGATATTTGTGGACCAGGCATTACCTTAGCCCCCTAGCCTTGCTGAAACATATAGGTGAAAGAAGTGGGATGGTGGGTGTTTTGGATGCCATTCAAAGCCTGAGGGACTAAAAATTAGGTACCATATCACCTAGCTGGTAGGTTTCTGATGCTCTATCAGAATCTTAATAACTAAAATATGTTGGGACGCTGGGGCATGGAAGCTTTCTGCCCATCCAATGAATAGTGTGTATCTCATCTTGCTGCACTAAGGAATATGCAAAATCAACCTAGGGCTTTATAGTATTAAATACTGCTAGAGCATGGGTACAAGAATTGGGTCTACATGTTTATAGCACTCTCTGGCAGTTTAGGTCTGAGCCAACTTCCATTCTATCAGACCATTCTAATGTGCAGTTCAGGAATCAGTGTAGCAGGATCATTCCCAGTAAACAATCTACTTTGAGGCCAGTGTGGTTTGGAGGCTGAAGTATCTATGTACTATATAGAACAGGATGATCATGGTGACACAATGTCAAATGGATTTACAAGCATAAAAGAAGCACTGGAACTGTTTAGAAAATGAATAAGGATGCAGCTGAATTGTTCCTCTATCCATTGCTATTTCAGTTCATCTGTATAGTCAGTGTAGATGAGAATGTGGATTTCCACTCTTCTGGACCATCTTTGTTCTCTCTTGATTAGCTCTCTTGATTAAAGATTTGGCTCATATCTACAGATAAGGAGACTAGGCCAGTAGATATAGAAAATGTCTGACTCATTTACCCTTGCAGCAGGGTGAATACAACCAGCTGAAGGTACTTTGCTGGGTAAGCATAAGCTTCTAACAGGCACAGATAACAAACAGAGCATAGACAGCACTGCAGTCTACATGTAAACATACAGACTTAAGTAAGGGAACAACTACAATTATATCTTCATACGTAGTATTTACAAAAAATACATATTTTTAAGGTAATTGCACTTCTTTCAAAATCATACCTGAAATGTGTTAAATGTCTCTGGATGTCAAGGTCTAGAATTGGAGTCGGTCTGGAGGATCCAAGGGGTGACCTGTCTTGACTCAGAAGGTCTTGGAATTCTTTACATATTTGTCTAAAAGGAAAGAAAATGTCCTTTAATGAGATAAGGCTGATTCCTTTATGAAATGATGATCTCCATAACACTGTCACTTTGTATTGGATGATCTCATTCTTAACAAACACTCAGCAGAGGTAGTGTTAAAGGATTTACAGAGAAATCAATCCTCCCTCACCTCCTTTTCCCAAATTCCCAAAGCAGGCAACATACAGAATCTCTTGAAGTGGAATAGTTCATCTCTGAAACCATGTTAGGATTGATATATCCCATCAGTGAAGACTTTCAGTAGGTAGGACCTACTATCCCAGTTTCAGCATCTTGCAGTGGGAGCTCAGGATATGTCTTGTCTGACCTCCCATCAGTCTAAGGTCTTTTAAAAGAAGGGTGGTGAGACTGTCTTCTCACTCTAGCTGCTTCTCAAGATGCCTATGCACCGGAGATATCTTTATATAATACCTAACAAAAAGATATATTTGTGCTTGTGATATTGTTTTATTGGGCTAGTTTGTCAATTAGTCAATGAATGTACTATTAATTCATTATTAGAAAATAAAAAAAAGGAAAGGAAGAAAGGAGTTTGATCCAACTCAATTTGATGCGTGCCCTCAGAAGAATAATATCTGGACCTTGGATAGCAGGAAATCTCTTCCTTTCAGCAGCTTTATGACACAGTTCAGTAAATTAAAAAAGGAGAAATGACCAAATGCCTGTCTCAAGACTTCTCCATTAAGTGCATCAGGAATACAGGCATCTTATTAACATGAACTATACATAAACTAGTAAACTAAATGGTGCCAGGGATTGTTCTCACGCCCTCTGAACCATTGGCATTATGTGATAAGGTCCATTTGTTTTTGCTCTCCTGGCCTCCTAAACAATGTGACTGCATCAAAACTGTGTCCTGAAAATGGATGCTGGTGTAAACTGTCTCTCACAACACGAATGGAAGATATTGCAAAGATCAAGGAAGCAGTTTAACATTTTAATAATATATTATTAAATCTCAACTTGATGCCACAGGATGTGCATCGTTTACTTTGTGTCTGGGCCCAGTTCCTAATACTAAAGAGGACACTATGGTATGATTTCTGCTAATATATATTTGCTTTGCATATCTGATCCTACAGGAAGAATTCAAACTCTTCATCATGACCTTGTAGTGGTTGTTCTTTGGGCCAGGGACATAAAAATTAGGCAGTCTCTGCTTTTTGATCTGTAACTTGTCTCTACTTGGCTCTGTTACAAGCAAGGAAACTCTGCTAACTTGTTTTTATACTTCCTTATATCACTGTACAACCAATTTGGACACAGACAAAGCACAGCTATATCCTATGAGGAGAGGGAATGCAGAAAGCTATTTCCCACTGTGACACTGGACTTCATCCAATCCTGATTTCTCTAAACGCTTGTCATCAGTTTGGACTTAGACACTGCTTGAAAAGAGAGCATCATCTTAGCCTTTCAGACAAAGAGATGTATTCAGCAGAAATGTATGTAAATGTGGCATACAGTTTTAATGAATCAGATCCTTAGAGGAAAAACAGTTCCTTTCAACAACTGAAAACAGTCAGTCATTTTGGCTTCTAAACAATCTGCTATCCCCAGTTGGTCCTGTCAACACCGCTCCTCTCTCCTTCCTCCAACCTCTACTTTCTACCTGTTGAAAAAGTTCATCTTACAAGTTCTTATATTCTGACAAAGAGAAGTGTCAGAACCAAGTGTGCAATTAAGTTCCCTTCCATCTTCACATGTCAGAAGTCTTTACTGAGTGTTGCAGATTGAAAGAAAAGAAGAAAAGTTTTTTATTATACATGAAAACCTTTAAAAGGCAGTAACCTACTTTTGCAAGGGGATTTCTACTTAAAGTGGATTCTCAATGCCTCCACTACCAAAATAACATTACCTGAGTTAGTGGCAGGGAGAAGGGATGACAGTTGCATACCGTGATGGACTGTGACTTTGCATAAAGAAAGAAAGATGATTAGAGATTAGCTGTGTCAAGATTCTCAGCTAAAAAAATAAATAAATAAAGAGAAGGATAAACAAGGTAGAGAGAATCCTGGACACTTCTGCAAGGGAGGCAACTAATGATTTGTGATAGACAATTGGGTGTTCTGGTATGTGATCAAGAAAAGGTAAAAAAAATATCTGTACTGGGTCAGACCAAGAGCTCATCTAATCCATGTTTCTGTCTCTAACAAGCTTATCCTTTCATTTCCTAGCCAAAGCATGCTTCATTCTGCCTTTGCTGTCACTTGTGTTCTGTGCTGCATACTGGCTACAGAGTCCATCTCTTCTTCCCATGATAATTGTCAGCTAGGACTCTGAGTTTTCACTGTCTAGACCATCAGATTGTTAGAACAGGCCATAGCACTACATTGTTATATCAACTAGTACTGTCCTAAGCAGATCCTGGTGAGCAAATGTGAGGAATCATTTTTGAGAGGTAGTTTTAGAAGGTGAAGTAGTTTAGCACAATGAACAGAGCCATTAAAGTGCTTGTTCTGTAGCAGGACAGGTCACCAAAAATAGTCTCTTCCATAGCAGACCATGTCCCTCATTATCTATGAGGGATATATATATATATATATATATATATATATATATATATATATATATAATAGCATATATAAATATGCTATTATCTAATACAGCGAGGTAGCAATGAGTGGGCTGGTGAACTGAGTTACATCTGACTTATTGCCCTGTCTGGGTTAAAGAGGGATATTGGAGTCCAAAGAAGCAACCAGTCTTTCTTAGTACATGGATCACAGTTTTGTACATGGAAGAACTGCATCTGCTTAGAATGGATGGACTGCATGATTGCAAGATATAGATGCCCTTGACAACACATGGAGCTTTTACCGGACAATGGAGACTTCTACACTGTAGTTACCAAGGGCTCTATATAGGTGCTCACATTTGGATTCGTAGTATGTAAGACATCCATAAGAAATAGCAAATGCAACACAGTAATGAAAAGATGCTTATGAACTTTTTGGAGCAGCTGCTGGTAACTAAGCTGGATAACCAATTCATCTCAAACAATTGTAGGTACCAATCTTTGGGCAAGCTAACCCAAATCATCAAAGTTCAGTGTCTGAATCCAGCACAGAATTCCACCTATATACCAGGAATTGCAGAAATAATTTTGTTATTTCCCCTTGTTTTTCCTTAAAAATTTGGAAGATCTCTCCAGTTCTGCCAAAGAAATGCTTTTATGGCTCTATCCCATTTTCTAGTGTCTTCACTTATGAGCACGAGGCAGAGTGACTATGAATTTAATTATATTATAAACCTAGATCTTGTGTACATAGGTTGAATAATATTCACTCCTGTCAAATAACAAGACTACCTGCTATGTGATACATAGAAGTATGGTTGGGAAATGCCAAGCTAGTAATAGGAAGTCATAGACCTGCGTGTCCTGTACTGTCTGGGGCTGGTCTTGGCAGCGTTGTTCCCCTTCCAGACAGGAGAGGGCAGTAGTAGCTCACACATTGACCCATCGGGCCCTATTTGCAAGTGCTCTGACTACCTCAGGTTCTGTCCTGGCCTTAGATTGCCGACAGAGCACTGATCAGTTTGCTCGTGCTGATTAAAAGAGGGGGAAAAAAAGACATTTTGTTCTTTACTAGTGCAGAATAAGCCTACCAGCATAAAATTCAGAGAGGTTTGGAGTAATGCATGTCCATGATTCCCTACCTCAAGAGTAAAGGAGGATGGGAGAGTAGATATGGAGTGGTAAGAAAGAATGATCAGAGTATTACATGTCCCACAGTGGAGGAAGGACATGACAGTCATCCTCTGATTATTGCAGTCTGCAGCAAAATGATACCTCTCTAGAGCCAGAAAAGAGAAAAAATGAGTTGAATTATACTTTATGGGTTGGGCAAAGCCTTGAGCTAGGACAACTTACATTCTTAACTCTTGTTTACATAGTGAACAGTAGTATGTTCTGCTCTTACAGAGTTACAGGGTATGGGTTGTTAATGGGCTATGTATCAGTGGAGACACAAAGATTGCAGAGAGAAACTATTTTTCTCTAGCTATTTTCATGTCTCTGAAAGTCCTCGGGCCCTAAAAAATGTATGTAAGAGTAAGATGATACTCCTCTTCTATTATTCCTTTTAACCAGCTTAGGAACATGATTAAAGAGGTCTCCACAACTTCCCCATATCACACGATGCTCTGCTTTGAGGACCAAAATCTGCAGTTGGGTCGTTCAAAAGCCTGAGAGGTTTCAACGCGTGTCACCTCTGTGTCACTTTCAGGGTGAAGAGCTCTGGACACTAGAAGGTCACAAAAGCCATACATTCTGTTCCCCACAGGCAGACCAAGCATAGGGACAATGAGATGCAAGGGGCAATCCTGTATCTGGTCATCTCTCACCCCTAATGCAGAGCAATTCCTCTGCGTTGGTTATATCTCAGCCTGGATCATTCCTGTACTGGGAAAGAGATTAACAGTGTCCTGACTTCTGCAACAGACCCAGAAAGAGTATGACTATACTCAAGGCCACCCTATTCAAGTATGCCACACACCTAGTGTAGGTCTAACTTACACCATGCAGACTATTTATTCCAGTTTCCCATGGCTCACAAAGCCTAATTCCTCCTTCCTCCAGGCTAATTAACCTAGATGAAATGTTATCCTAACATCATGTTACTGCTCCGGGGAGGTGAGTGGCTTGTTTAGAGTAAAGCCTGGTGTCTCTGTGTGTCTTTAATGGTTTTAGCAAAGCTCCCCTGCTGGTATACATTGTTCCAGTGCCTTTGACTTTAGGGAAATCCATGAAATTTTACAACCAGAGAGGATCTTCCCCTCTGCAAATCAACACTCCCTCAGCAGATTAACATTAGTTATCTAGCAGAAACTAGTAGTTCAGCAGAAGCTTAGATCTCCTGCTCACACATTTGTATTTTCTGTTGTGGAAACAGGAGGCAAAGTCAGGCTCTGTCCTACAGCTCTTACCATGTGATAACATTCTCTCTGTGTTCCCAAACACCTTGTTTTCATACGGGTAGATGTACGTCTCTCAAACTGCAGGAAAGCAGAGTGCAGCCACTAAAACCTTCTCATGGTAAACAAGGTTCCTCTTACAGCACCTCTGCTGAAGCTTGCTCTCCTTTTCTGGCACTGAGCAGTTGTGATGGCAGTCACCACAATCAGATCTTTATTCCCACTCCTCCCTCCTCCAGCCCCCAGATTCAAAATGGAAAAACAACAGACAGATTTGACATTATTCCCACCCCCATCCCCCCTGCTTCTTACTTTGTTGCTAGGATCATCTTTTTCCTTGCTGTCTGCTCTTTCTGTTCCATGTGCTGTCTGGCAATGTGCTCTCCTACTGCCTTGGCAGGGAATTCTGTTTCACAGGTGTAGCCGAAATCTCTGGCCAAATGTAACGCTTCCCCTGTGGGCAAACAAAACAGGTCAGTCCTTTTGCAGGATTTTAGCTTCCTCACACCATTTCAATCATTATTATAAATAAATAAATAACAAGACACTTCCAACAAGACACCCAATTCCAACCTATGTTACTGATTTCTGTCCTTTTCAACTGCTTGTACTTAATCATCAGATGGTGATGGCCAGAAGGATGCTCCTGTCATGAGAGAATACTAGTCAAGACTCTTGGGTTTGACTTCCTCCCTTGTCTATAGAACAGTAGGTAGTTGTGAAAGTTTTGTAAACTCATCTCATGTATGGTATGGTATCTTAAGGTATGAAAATTGGTGAGAAGTGAGAACAAAACTTTCTCAAGAGCCAGGATTCAACCTCCATGCTTCATTTTTCTACCTCTGAACAAAGAATAGCCTTCAACAGCCTTCTACCCCAAGGTAGATCTGTGGAAATAATATCCATTTCAGCATGTTTTCTTGGAGTTAAATCAGCAAGCACAGTACATATACCCCACAATGAAGTACAACGCAAGAAACAAGACCATTTCTGGAAAATCTTGCAATCAAAATTGACCTGAAAAAATAAAAAGTGGAGACAATGAAGATCACAACTGATATTTGGTTGGTGGAGAAATAGGTCTAAACACCTTGACTAGGCTTTATGAGAAGTCTGTGACAAGGGCAGGCATTGAACGTCTCCCTACATCAGCTATAAAGACTGGACAGTCAACTCCAAGCTGGGTGCCAAATGCCTCTGGAAGCATCTGTCCCTCTCTACTAAGTCAGAGAACCCACAAATAGACTTTATGATTTACCAAACGCTCCGTGATCTGCATGCTGGGACTCTGACAACCCTGGTGTGAGATTTAGCTGATCAAACACAGCTGACTGACATGTGAACATCTGTGCCTAAGTTAGTCTTTCTCCCTGGTGGGAAATAAGTACTTTGAGATCACACTTGCTCTTGTCTCAAAGTAGAAAGTAGAAACAGGTCAGCTACCAGAAGTGTGTGTTGAAGCACATCTGTATAAATGACTAACAGGGATGTGCTCCAGAATACCTTTGTTGTAAGGGGGTTTCTATGATCCATTTGTTTACTTTCAGGAGTGTGTACTTGAGTGCCACTATGAATGGTGACTTTGAACCCTGGCTCTTTGGAGATCATGCTGATGACTCAGGTGGACAATTAGGAGGAATGCAAGACCTGCAACAACTTCTGAGAATACCCACAGTGACTAAAAGTGAATGTTGGTACCTGAGCTAAAACTCTACACTCAGTACGTAGAAACTAGCACTTGAAGAACATATCCTGTATCAAAATAGAAGGCAAATGAGTTCAATAATTTATTGAAAGGACAAGTTTAGAGGACAATTCTGGAGATCTCCTGTTGAAAGCAGGGCTTTAGATAAGGTTATTCAGGGCCTTTTCCTGACTAGGCTCGAATATGTCCAACCATGGAGATTCCACAACTTGTCCAAGAAATTTAACTCAATATTTAATCATTAACTTATTTTAGTTCATTTGATAATCACCACAAAATACTTATTTCCCACTGACTTTAATGGGACATGAGAAGATACTCCAGTAGAGATGATGAGAGGAGACAAGTCCTCTCCTCAACAAGACTAATTTTTCTCTGTACAGACCAGGCAAAGTCGAGGAAGATGGAAAGTTTGATGGGAGAAGCGGTTTTGTGTTGCGGGCAGCACAAGGTGTAATGGACCACAGGCAGCGATCACAAATTCTCCACCTTCTCAAAGTTTATAATGTTCCGTTCTATCATTGGAAGTTTTAAAAGAACTTTATCAGAGAAATATAAATGTTGTTTTCACAAGGAAATACTTGATTATATGTATATTTCACCTAATTGGACTCAGATACCAATACATGTAATACTCCCAAGTGACTGTTTGCAGACACCAGTCAACAACTATTTTCTCAGATGTTAGTTTTATATGCTAAGGTTGAAAATTATGCTTGTAGTTATAGACTTTCAGTATCTCTGAAAAGAATAAGAAGTTAGAAACCAGCTCTGGGTTGGAAAGACAAAAGGTTTCTACTTGGCTTACAGATTCTGGAAACATTTCTAAAGTCAGACAATTTTCAGTGAAGATAAGATGGATTTTAATTGTTAGTCAGAATGAACTGGCATATAATACAACCTGACTTGTTTCTAAAGTATCTTTCCTTTAGTTTACCATAAATGAGAAAAGGTAAAAATTTCAGCTTTAACTTCTAAACTTTTATTGAAGGGCTTCAAAATTCCTATTTTATTACTCTGTTTCTGTCCCTTAGATAAATGTTTAAGGAGTGAATCAACTCCAGAAGCACAATTAAGTGCAAAATTGGTTTTTGCTTTTCAGCAAAACTCCATTAAATCACTTGGCAGGTTTGTTTTCATGTCAGTGTAGAAAGAAGTCAAAAATCAAACCCTTTGAAGCTGTCATCAGGTGGAATTGCTTTTCTCCAGACAGCTCTATTTTGATACAAGTCAGGCTCAACTAATGACACATAGAATGTAGTCAGCAAAGCCATTGGAAAGAAAAACCTGCTTTCTTCAAGAAAACCAAATTTTATGTGATAAAATGTCAGCATTTATTTAACACGTTCAGCAATAAACCAACTGAAATTCAAACGTTTTCACATAACATCAAAAAAGAAGGAAAAGAAACTTGAACTGCCATTAAAATGAATCCTTTCAGAGATGGTGCATGTTATTTACTAGAGCCAAAAATACAAACGTGATTGGATTGTTAGAAAATAATATAAAATTATAGCGCTTTCCCATTCTGTTGGTAGCTGAGATTTTGATTATGATGGACTGCTGATAGAGAAACAATCAAGAGCAAAAAAGAAACTGTAGAGGATTTACGCATCAGCTGTGCACATAGGTAGGAAAAAGAGTTATGCTGTAAAAGCAACTGTGGCACTGTGTAAACAAATTATATCTGCAAATATAGTAAAGATCTGTAAATATCTTTTTCAGCTGGGAGGGGAAAACTGGTGTAGATTATGAATGTAAATTATAACACTATTTAATGACGCATATAGGCACATTCTTCCATGCGACATATGGAACCAGCATTCTAAATTACAACGTAAAATTCTAGATAAAACTATAAATCTGGACCTGGAAACACTGTACTGAAAATGATTTATCATACTTCATAGTCGAGCCAATACATCTTTTTGAGCTTGAACTAAATAACAGTGTATTCAGAAGCGGGTTATGATGCACTTCCATACATAAATGTGCCTGTTCAATCTCAGTGAATAGAACTCCCTTGCATTAATGTGCAGTAAAAAAAAATAAGTCTGGGGAGAGGGGTTTGCACAAAATGTCATGGAATGTATTCTTTTCCTTTCTATATCAAGACTTTGATAAACATTCTCTATAGGGGAGAAAGTGGAAATATTGGAAACGTGAACAGAGCGAATTCTCTGCTTTCACCTTAGATTTTGAGGCATCCCTGGAGGTATTTAGGGCCAGGCTGGATGTGGCTCTGAGCAGCCTGGTCTGGTGGTTGGTGACCCTGCACACAGCAGGGGGTTGAACCTAGATGATTATCGTGGTCCTTTTCATCCCAGGCCATTCTATGATTCTATGATTATTTGCTTTACTCTGCTTTGCTATTACTTATGTCAGGAAGGAGAACCCCTAGAATTCCTGGCAATTGCAACTAATTAATTTGTTTCAACCTAAAATCAAATTCCTCTGTGCAACATCTCAATCTCTTTCCTCCCAGAGACAAAGAATGGGTGATGAGGATCAATGGCTTTTTCTATTTAAATCCAACCCACAGCTTTGTGGATATAGGCAGTGCTGCCTTTCCTATGTAGTTTGACAATTGACCAGAGAGCTTTGCATGATGAAAAGGACAGTTACCGAAGATGAATTGGCCGAGACAGCTCTGAAAAGCCTCAGTGGAGGTACTAGCCTGCATACCTTGACAGGCTTCTGTGGGCAGGTGCAAGGAGCAGCGGGAGCCTCTCCTGGGTCTGGCAAGACTGAGAGATGCTCCTATGCAGAGTGAAGGCAAGAAGAAATGTCCCAGGAGAGGGACACTTGGCATCTGAACCTCCTGCTCACTCTTCAGCTTCACCTCCTCCAGATAGCAGGAATGCTACTCAAGGGGGAGGGGGGACAAGCAGGAGGTGGAATGAACAGATTTTTTTTTCTATTTGGAGGAAGAGAAGGGAGGAATTACAAGTGGAAGGATATTAAAACAAAGGCTGATGGAGGAGAAGTGTGGCAGCTGCTGGTAGGGTGAAAAAAGTAAATGGTGTTCTATTTTTCTCAAGAGTTTTGGTTACCAGATGATGAATGCAGTCAATTCTGTGTCTAGTGAATGCACTGTTTCAATTAGATTTGTCATGAAAAGAATTCCAGATTTTTTATAAGTATTTTTTCTGACTTCGTTATAAAATTCAGATGTTTTAAAATCCATTAATGTATTTCTTTCATCTGTATCTGCAATCACATTTATGCTGTCTCTGCCTTATGAGTGACCTGTCCAAGCAGGTGGGGGTATCTTCCACCTTCTCACATCCTTCTTTATTTTCACTGGGGATACTTTTGACTCCTTTGAGCTAGCAGTAAGGTTTAGCCTTGGCAATGTTTATACTTGATGGAGAAGCCTTTATTGCACTGGCTGAAATGTAGGATTTTTAATGTTTGTTTATCTGTTTGTTTGCTTGAGAGCTGGTTGGAAAAATGGCCTTCATATAACTTAGGCACTAGAGGGCATTCCTGACATACAGGTTACACAAAACTATACCCAGTACCACTACTGCAATGCTGTGTTCAGTCTCCCAGTCTTCCTTCTCATCCATTGTGCTGATCAATTTGGATCACAACTTAAAGAACAGAACTGGTTTGTTAAGCTATTTGTACTTTGGGACCAGAATTCCATGCCAAGACCAATAAAGATGCAACCTGATCAAAGCAGCAGCAACACTAAATAGCCAGAAGCCACCCTGAACCAAAAGGGAAGCAAATTTGTGGAAAGGAAAATTAAAAAGGAAAGTGAGAACAGAATAGTTTTTATAAAATCTGGATCTTCAGATGTCCACCACAGCCTAAAAATATCTCTCTGATGAACTTAGATCTCCAGAGATCACAATAATTTTATTTTATTTTAGACAAAGAAAAGTCCTAGTCTTGTCAGAGGCTTTCAAGAAGTCTTTGGACAACACACATAATAAGCATAAAACTAGCTATGCCTC
Source organism: Coturnix japonica (assembly GCF_054131305.1). NCBI lineage: Eukaryota > Metazoa > Chordata > Aves > Galliformes > Phasianidae > Coturnix > Coturnix japonica. Next base: position 102,100,156 of record NC_140665.1, read on the forward strand.
TTAGCTGAACTTGCTGCTCAAGAGGTCAAGTACATTCTTACCTTGTAGGGATTCTAATGGCCTCAGTACAGTGAGGGCTATGAGGACCTAATTAGTTTCAGTAAAAAAGAAACTTGAAACTATCTACCATAAAGAAGAATGACAGAGTCTTGTATCTATACAAGAAGTCCACACTGTCCACCTGAGATCTGGAGATTAAATAAGGTTGATGTCAATTTCTGCATTAACGTCACACACTAAATGCCAATACTGTTTATTTCATGACCTCTAAAAACTGTAGTGAGCCTGTGTGTTTCCATTTCTGCCTCATCCAGACACAAGTTATAGCAACTTGGAAGTGACATCTGCATGTACAAAGGGAAGACATCTTATCCCACGTAGAATTCATCCATACTGCAGATTTTAACCAAAGGTTATTCATACAGAAAATGAGCATCAAATTGTTTTCTCTTGGAATGTGAACATGTATGGCAGTACCTTTCCCAAAAATTCTGCTTTATAACACTCATGCATAGCATAACAAAGCAAGATGGACAGCGTCAAAGTGAACCCTGTCTCCTCAGTATAAATCTCTAGGACTTAGAATATCACAGTAGAACAGCAGAACGGAAGCAATAGCACAGACTCAAGAATAGGTTTGAAATTGGCTATGAGAAATGGGCAGGGAGGCAAATTCTTTTCCATCCCTGTGAAAAAAGGAAACTAACTGTGACTTAAAAGTACATTACCATCAATCCCAGGCCAGCAACTGAAAAAATATTTCCTCTCTCCACTTCTTCTAATGAATGAGTAACTGGCCACATAACTCTCTTTATTCTTTTCTGCTAAGACCCAAGACTCATTAAGGACTTTAAGGAACAGCTCTTACTCCCCTATACTGGTATCTTTTGTAAGACTGCAGCTTAATTAGGTCTTTCTCTTTATTACAGAAAAGTGTGATATCGACGTATCTATATTTCCAAATAGCCTCTCTGTAGTTTTATGTGCTCAGTGGCCCATGGAGATCTCGGTTTCTTCTCTTAGATCCTAAAAAGAAAAATCTCCCTTGTTGTGGATTCAGCATTTTTTCTGTCTTATGGGGTCTCCATGCTTGGAGATATTCAAAACCTTGACTACACAAAGTCCTAAGCAGCCTCTCCAGGTTGACACAGCTTTGAGCAGAAGGGTTGAATTAGAAGATCACCAGAGGTCCCTTGCAGCCTCAGCCTTTCTGCTGTTCTGTGATTCTGTGGTAATACATTCTGAGACCTCATTCTACTTGCCTATATCTGTATGGACTTTTCAGGTTATAATCGTGGAAGGTGTTGACCTTTAGGATGAGCTGAGTGCTCTCAACATCAAGGAAGAGGGATCTGAAATTCCCAGAGCTGCTCCTTGCAGCAAGACAACAAACTGAGTACTTAGTGGATTCACCCGGAATAGAAGAGATTCAGGTAGAATTTCCTCCCTTTGCCTGAGGGGTTTGAACCTGCCTCTCCCATCTGAATGTTGGAAGACACCGTCAGTATTTGGTGAATGGCATTTAAACAACAAATAAAGGCCAAGAAAGTATCTCCTGGGTTTGTCTACAATTTATCTGGGAAAAAAAAAAAAAAAAAAAAAAGATTTTGTTCATTTATGTATGTGAGGAAAAGGGTTGTCTGAATAATATGCTTCTAAGGAGAGTAAAAATATCACATCTTTGGATCAGCTCCAGGAAATTCACAAGAAGGATAAACAAACCTACGTGGAGAGCTGATATAAGACATTCATCTCTCTCACAAGAGCGCTTGGATCATCGATTAGTAAGTCAGATCCCAGTACAAAAAGCACAGATCAATGCTGAGGAAACTTCATGACCAAACAAATTGCTGGGAGCCAAGACATCTCAGAGCAAACTTCCATGCTGCCTCTGGTTCTGTCTGTGGCTTTGGGCAAGTCAGTTCTCCTCTTTGTACAGAATACAGATTACGATACTTGACATAGTGGATGACACAAAACATTTAAATTATCATTATAATATATTGCAGAATTATAAACTCTACCTTCTACCAAGGAAGTCAAGAGTGTGACATTTGCTGCTTTTCTTCTTCCTGCAGGTAAATTCAGTCCCAGCCTGTCTAATTTTTCTCTCAGGCAACGTCCTCCATTCTTAGATTTTGCTCTGTCAGGAGAGAGAAATTCATATTAACTGTGTTTTTCTTCCTCTACAGATTGTGTACACCTGACTGGGAAATGCATAATCATTAGCTCTGATCACATTGGTGGGAAATCTGTCAGAGTTGTGATGTTCACTACTTACTCACACTGAGTGAGTTTTTCAGGTTGGTCTTTTGAAAGTTGAGTATTTTAATGCCTGTCACAGGGGCATCAGATCTTCAGACAGCTTTCAGCCTAGTGGGACCCATGGCCCTGATCTGGGTGCTGCACCTGGGACTGCAAAGATTGAATACAAATACTGACAGTGCTGTTAGTTATACCTGACCTAGCAGCCTCAGGGTCCCAAGACAGTTGAGAGAGACAAAAAACAACTTGCGATAATAAATACAAGTTTGGGATAAGGAATCTTTGCCATTTTCTTCTACTGGGCTGAAAAAGGAAGCCAGACAGATACTCAAATGCAGAAGTCAGTGTGGAACCCAGCTTTAGCTATCCCCATATGACTGATACAGAGATCTGAGTGCTTAAGAATGTAGTCTATGAAGGCCAGCACTTACTAAGAATAGGGATAAGACAATAGGAAATGTAAGGCTAAAATCCCAGTCATCTTTGGCTAACTGTACCCCTATCCCCGATGCTTACATCACTTTGTTCTCATAAAATGGTCACTGGTGCATCCCACACCTGCTTTTCTGCAGTGCCTGAATATTTGAAGCATTTCAAGCTTATCCACTTATGCAGCAGACTTAGGTTCAATTTCTTGTTCAGCCTGAGGGAATTTGAACCTCTGCCTTTTAGCAGCCAGCTGGAAGTGCATAACTAATGTTAAAATGCTTATACATTGAATAGAGAAGAGACTGGAACCTAGGTCTTCCCTATTCCAAATAAATGATCTGGTCATTAGATAATATAATCACCACTACAGTTATACCTTCACTTTTACCCACAAATGTTTAATTATCACAGAATGAGACTGAGGGCTCCCTAGCTTAGAATAATCCATTCTATTAAGATAGAATGAGGGGGAGTGTCCTCAAGTTGCAGCAGGGAACGTGGATATTAGGAAAATCTTCCTCTCCAAAAGAATGGTAATGCACTTGAATCAGATCTCCAGGGTGTTGGTGGAGGTGTTCAAGAAGTGTGTAGATGTGGTAGTAAAGAAACATGGTATAGTGGGCAATATTGGTGCTAGGTGAATGCCTGGACTAGATGAACTTAGAGGTCTTTTCTAATCTTAATGATTCTATGATTCTATAATTCTATAATTCTATGAGTATATAGGTCTATGATTCTGTGAGTCTATGATTCTATGAAGAGCGTTTGCCTAGATGTTTTTGAGATTTAGCATCAAGTTTCTTTGGACAGAGGAAGGAACCAAATTTGGATTTCCCCTTTTTCATGGTTAGTTTTACCCACTAACAGATGCCACAGTTTTGGACATATGTCAGAAAGTGTGACCTGCGTGCAGCTTGCTGGGGAGATGCTATGATGGTGATTACTAATAGAACATAAAGCTAACCCTGCCAGGTCTTGGACAAATCATAAATAGTATTTGTTTTCACTATCTCTGTACTTGTCAGCTACACAGTGATTGAGTCCATTCTGCAATATCTTATTGGATCCATACATTACACTCTTTGCCCTGTGAAACAAAATTGCTGTGTCCAAACCACCAGCTCAGAGCAGCCCCTGGCAAAATTGTCAGTCATATCACAGGGTGATTTGGAAGAGTGATATTTGGTCTGGGTCAAAAACTTATGGGGATAATTCTAGCATTTTAACAAAAGAGAGAACTGAGTCACCATGCTCAACCTCGTGCCCTTGCTTTCTCAATAGCTTGCAGTGCTATTGATGAAGTCTGTAGTGTGAGTATTTAAAGTGAATATTTCTGTGACTCTTTGCTGATGGCATCTTCAGGGTGAAGCAAATAACAGAAGAAAATTTTTGTATATGTAGATTTTGGTTTTCAGTGCCAATGAAGAGAGTTCAGTGGGGCGTATGTCCATGAAAAAAATATTTGCAACCTTGTCCTTATTCTGCAAGATGTCTTGAGACAGATATTAGACTGCTAAGTATCTTAGAATAATGCAGGTTGGATAAAATAACTTTCAGTGTGCATACGAGGATCAGTGTGGCCTTCAGTGACAGCAATGAAATAGCCAATAACTTTACAGCTAGTTTTGATCAAAGGGCATTCAAGTAGCTCATGCCATCTAAGTTGACGCCTCAGGGACACTGCAACTCTCACATGCCTGGCTGAATTATAGTTGCCTCCTTGTTTTCCACTTGTACTGTGAGGCAGAATGTGCCACTTTCTTCCTTTCTGTTACTACTCTCTGCAAGTGTGTACTCTGGCCAGTGGAGGGTCAGAGGCAAAATAGTACCTAATTACTTGCTTCTCCTCCAGCATCATACAATGAAAAGAAAATGAAAACAGCACCTTCTGCTAACTTACTCCTCTCCATGCTCAAAAAGCTAAAGGGGAGGTTTTGGTTAGATATTAGGAAGAAGTTTTTCATTCAGAGGGTAGTGATGCACTAGAACAGGTTGCCCAAGGAGGTTGTGGATGCCCCATCCTTGGAGGCTGGATGTGGCTCTGGGCAGCCTGGACTGCTGGTTGATGATCCTGCACATAGCAGGGGATTGAAAGTAGATGATAATTATGATCCTTTTCAACTAAGGCCATTCTAAGGTTCCAAGACAATTATATGATAAGGCAAGAAAGAGTTAATGGAAGAATGATGCATCTCTAAACCTTCATGTCTTAGGGTTTTGTTTTGTTTTGTTTTGGTATAGTTGTTGCTGTTTCACACTTGGTAAAACAATTTACTTTGAGAGATTTTCTGCATACACAATTTTTTTAAATTCCATTTTATAACCAAGCAAACAATACCTGTCTATCTCTTATGGATAACTGAACTGAGGGATTAAGATAAAATGATAATGTAAGCTTTCTGTAAAGAAAATAAATGCATTCTTAGTTTTTTCCTTATTTTCATTGAAATTTTCCTCAGAAATTGTATTCACTCCTAATCAGTCTCCTTCTGCTTTCCCAAACTGCAACCACCTATCCAAGCAGGTTAAGAGAACATTTACTTGAGGCAAGTGGAATCACATAATGTCACATAGACAGCAATGCCTAGTAATTGTTATTCTTGCCTTCACCTTACCTTCTCAAAATACCTCCTAAGAGGGAAGCGTTGAGGCATTCTGGCGGTGAAAGGCGTCTCTTCACCTCTGCAATGGTCACTTTGTACTTTGAAGTGGAGCTGAGTAGAGACAAGCGACCAGGTACAGAGCAGAACAGGTCAGTGGGGTTAACAACGCAGGTACCACCTGTAGTGCAAATGAACTGTTAGGGTGAGGAAATGTTCAAATTCCATATTTTGACAGATTCAGTCATGAGAAACAATTACATTGTGTGTTGTTGTTGTGGTTGTTCTTGTTGTTTTTAATATTACATCATTTGCTTTGGGAAGGATGCATGATTACTTAGTTCAGAAAGAGCAAACTATTGGATCTCTTAAGTTTTACATGCAGAATAGGTCATTATGGCTACTTCATCACATTTCGTGCTTGATAAAAATTGCACAATGTCATTGAAAGACTCGTGTGTCAGGTATGGTGAAAACACATGATTGAACAAGATTCAGGTATCACTTGTGATTTTAAAAAAATAATGCAATTGGTTAAAAATCAAAAACATTGGTTCCAATGAGGAATGATCATTTTGACTCTCACAGAGGTGTTTAGGGTCACAGAGATGCAGAGGCACTACAGGTTTGCAGTAAGTTGAAGCCAGAACAGTCCTTCTAAAGTCAGGTCAAATCTTCAAATGTCGTTAATGATTGAAATCTATTGAGCTCTATCACTTTATCTCAGATTAGTTCTGAAATTGTTTACCTTTTGAAAGTGGCAATTACTTGGACTGCGTCTAAAACTGCTGAATGATCACCAAATCTTTCAGTGAAGTTGTGATCAATAACTCCTTGGGTAAAACGGATCTTTTAAGTCAAAGCTTATGAGTCAGTGAGAGAAATAAACTTTTTCTGGATTTGATCCAAGAGGATAGAGCAAAAATCTTAAGGACTAGCAAATATCTCATCACCAAGTGCAAAATACTCTTCTTTGACCTGCCTTCTCCATCCTGACTAAAAATTCTGTGGAAGAAATGAATCTTACCACTGCATGCACAATACTTCCCTGTGGGAAAGATGAAAAAAAAGAATCAGCTGCATGTGACAGTGATATAAAATATTATATTGTTCAGTGCACTACTGGAAGGAGTTCAGGTGTTTTCTGCAAGGACAGCGATATAAAAAGGCCTTCTTAGGACAGAATTTAAGCGTGCTCATCATTCATCTTGTAGGAAAATCACAGTGTTTTTTAAAATACCATTATATATATTAGTATTTCTTTTCTGTGAACACTTAAAACTCTTAGCACTGTAAGAACTCACTTGGTTAGGCTTAAATAATCAGTTAATTCTCTGAATTTTTAAAACAGAAGAGAGGAGAAGGGAAGGGAAGGGAAGGGAAGGGAAGGGAAGGGAAGGGAAGGGAAGGGAAGGGAAGGGAAGGGAAGGGAAGGGAAGGGAAGGGAAGGGAAGGGAAGGGAAGGGAAGGGAAGGGAAGGGAAGGGAAGGGAAGGGAAGGGAAGGGAAGGGAAGGGAAGGGAAGGGAAGGGAAGGGAAGGGAAGGGAAGGGAAGGGAAGGGAAGGGAAGGGAAGGGAAGGGAAGAGAAGAGAAGAGAAGAGAAGAGAAGAGAAGAGAAGAGAAGAGAAGAGAAGAGAAGAGAAGAGAAGAGAAGAGAAGAGAAGAGAAGAGAAGAGAAGAGAAGAGAAGAGAAGAGATCACTCACTTTAGACCAGATCTAACACTTTTTCTCCTTCTTTCACATGTAAATCTTCTTAAAAACAAGGTGATTATATCAGTTCTAGCTTAAACAGAGTCAGAGGAGTGTAACACAAGGATTGATTCATTAAAGGCAGGCTATTACTTGCTTGCATAAAGAAAACAGAATTTCTCTCCAAAAATTTCAGATCTTGATGGTATATTTAAACATTTGTGCTGACAGCAGAACCAGAAAAGAACATCTCTTGGTATAAATCCCAGATGGGTGAGATCCTGACTCAGTACAGTAGGTTATTTTATGACTTTTCCAATTATACCACAGGATAGATATTCTCAGACAGAATATGGAGATAAATTGTGCATCAGCAAAAACATACAAGCATCAAGGGCGCTTGGGCACAGTTTTGCAAAGCTGAAAGTTGCAATTTATGAGTTCAGATGCTCAAATGCAGAAATCTGGTACCACATGCCTGATAGATTTTTCCTTTTTATTCCCCTTGTTTGAGGCAAGGTTGCACAGAAACCTGACAGGATTTTCCATCAACATTTTCAAACTTCTAGTCTGCCAGGTACATTTGTGAGGAGTGTTAACACTGAGTAGATTTGTTTGTTTGGTATTTCTTGCCACACTGATACACAAATATATACATACACGCTTACATGTGTGTGTCAAGAAAACAGTAGCAATGGTTACATATTTATTTACTTCAACAAGACTGTGAATTTTATAATGAGCAAGACTGCAATGGAATTAGTGTGATATTAACTTTATCTCCTTGCCAGGTTAAGTCAGTGTGTGCCCCATTTATGCCAGATAAATAATTGTTCCTTTAATCCAAAAATATGTTACCCTGCAGCTGCTCCTACCCGAACAAGAATTTAGTGGATCACATAATCTCATTACTATTTAGTAGAAGGTTGTTTACAGCTTGTGGTGTTTGAGAGTATTTTGACTGTGCGGTATGGTCTTAAACAAAGCAACTCCAGGTAAGTCAAGTATGGGTTAAAAGTAAGAGAAAACAAGTCTAAGCAATTTGCTTTCCAGAAAAACAGAGAACAAGTTGTAAATTACAAGGAGGTAAAATCTGTTGCATATAATTATTTCAGTATATTAATTATTCATTGACACGACAACAGAGAGTGGCTTGGTGCTTTCCAGACAAAGCTATGTCTTGGTTGCAAACTGTGCACAGATTTAAAGGAAAGGCTCTCCTCCTATAGACAGCACCATGGAGAGGAGGCAGATCAGATCCTGGTCTTTACATCAGATGGTAAACAGAAAAAGGAGCAACTCTGACCAAATATGCTAGGAAGGGCTAGGTGCAACCTCACTCCCAGATGAAATACTGGAACAGGTTGCCCAAGCATCTTGCGGATGCCCTGTCCCTGGAGACCATTCAAGGCCAGGCTGGATGTGGCTCTGGGCAACCTGTCTAGTGGTTGGAGACCCTGCAAATAGCAGAGGGGTTGAAACTAGATGATCATTGTGGTCCTTTTCAGCCCAGGCCATTCTATCGTTCTGTGAGTTTATGAAGGGCTGTACCTTTCAAACAAACACCATTTAGCCTCTTCCTTCCTCCACACTCCTTTAGAATGGATGAATGATATTGTGAGCAAGTACAGCTCAATGAGGGGAGGACAAGGTATGTTTATGTTGCACTGAACATCACTGACAACAGCAAACTTTTCTTTCCCATCAACACAATGGTGCTGTGAGAGCTGTTGGATGGTTCAGTCCATGCTCAGTCACCTGAACGGCCTTGTGACAACATGGTGTTGGAGATCTGGGATGCTAACACTAGCTGAAGAAACACATGTCCTCAAAAACTAAATGTAAATTATATTTTTCAGGAACCTATCAGGTCAAACCTAGGGAACCCTACTCCTCTTAGCAGATTTTGGTTTCTTCAGAGGTCTTTGCAGACTATCTTTTGGTGCTAAGATACATAGGAAGTTATCAATTCATCAGAAAAACAACCCAACACATATTCAAGACAAACAAATGTGCCTGCCAAGTACATAAAGAAAGAAAAACTGTCCGTTGCTTCCTGATTTTGCCCACACAAATGATCGTGATACAAAGTAAGGAGAAGGAGCTCTGGAGCAAGTAGAATTATCTAGTTGGTCACACATCAATAGCCTTCTATGGGTGTCATGTGAGATGAGCCTTTGAATGGTGAGAATCTTTAAAGGGCAACAGTTTATTCCATCAGTGATTACATCCTCAGAGTGAATATTGATCACACATCATCTGTTGCCATAAGATACTGCACTAAATGCAGCTGGAGATGGTGGTAGCTGTTCTGTTACAGGCACAGAGATCTAAAGGCACTAGCAAGACACGATTCAGATGAAGACATGATATCTGTTATATTACAACCAAGTTGGGAAATAAAAAGAAGGAAGGGAAAATTTTAGGCACACTCCACCATCTTTAGGGCTTCATCCAACTGTATTCAATTACTTCCTCTTCAAGACAGAATTTTACCCTCTGATCTGTCACCTTCTTGTTGATTTCAACCAATACAGTTGTTCTGAAAGGAAAAACAACTTTGTGCAGCAAACAGCACATGCAGAAAGGCTCCAGGCCTAGTTCTTCTTTATACTGAATCTCCTTGGTGAATCTAAATGAATTTCAAATGTTCTGAAAGAAAGGGAGGAGGAAAGATTACACTAATTTTTATCAGCTTTCCCTCTTTTTTGTAGCCGACTGGTTTTATGAAATGTGCACTTTTGCTTTGTTTCCTACATCTATAATGAAAAAAAAAAGGGTAGGCTAAGTTGTATTGAAAAAGATAATCACAGCAAGCATTTGGAAGAGTATTTTCCTTCCTTATTCCTGTATCCCCATCAAGTTGTGCAGGTCGGTGCAAAAGGCCAGCACACGCTGACGAAGAGTTGTGGAGATGACAGCAATGAGAACTATAGAGACATGCTTTAACCCAAGAGCTGCATAGTCTAATCTCATTGACATAATGAAAATCCTGCTAACTCAAGAAAAATAAAGAAGCTTGGTCCGTTTTGGTTATAGATGAACTGAACAGGACAATAGGGTTGCTAGAATGAGAAGATTCATTCTGACTCAGTTATGCACTCGGGCATCAGTTGAGAGGTAAGCCTCCTTGATGCCCTCAGAGTCAAGTATTTGTGCAGCTCCTCACTGACAAATCCATATTCTTGTTTGCTTTATCATTTTCTATTACAAATGAGAGACTGATGCTGATGTTACTGAACAATTTTTTGCACTTCGGATACAAATATTTTTTAATCATCTCTGTATTTTTATAGATACATGATGACATTCTGCTACATTATATCTTATCTGTTAATTGTAACAGATGCCACATGACACATATTCATTCAAGAGGTGGTAGTTCCCCATCCCAAGATACTCATTCATAAATATCATGCAGTAATAGGAGGAAACACCATAATTTACTAATGACAACAGCACAGAAGTACTGTTTATTTTGTTTTTCAGGTTAAATTTGTGCGTATCCTTCTGTAGGTTATTAAGCATAAGCACTCATGAGTGCCTAATGATTAGTCTCACATAAAATATTAATAATGCACTATGCCTTTTATTAGTTTATTATTTATATCTACAGGTGCTGTTCATGGGAGTCTGCAGCTTATACTGTATTTCAGTTCTGAAATTCTAGAAGGTTTACTGCATGTAACAAAATGAAGACATAGAAACCTATCTTTCTTAGGCCGTTTTTTCCCCCTAGCAAGCAACAAACCTAACCATGCAGTTAACCATGTAGGGGTTTCTGAGCACTATTTAATCCAGTGTTCATCTCCCAAAAGGCCTATAAGCAATTGCAAATGTTATCCAAATTATCCTCAAATGATCCAGTCATTAAACTCAGGAGTTAAATGCTCAAAGTTCTAAAACTCATTGACACAAGTCAGGAAAAAACATAGTAGACTTCCCTTCCCCCCCCACCAGTTATTTGTTTTTGTCTATTTCTTTGTTTCATTTATGCTTATAAACTTTGCAGCATGTAGAACAGCGCAAGCAGCTCTGAGATAATACCCCTCACTACAGTGTTCCTACTAAGGGAACACACACATGCCTGCATGCACTGAGCATATTATATATGCATATATACATGTATATTATATATGTGTATATATCTGAATACTATATATATATATATATATATATATATATAAACTAGCGATAAGACTGGGGAGATGATCAGAAGTTTTTAAGACCATCCTCTTATCCACGTACAACTTCCATGATTACTAAGAGCATCTAGAGTTTTAAATATAGACAACCTTGGGAGAAGCAAGGAATTACAGCACAAAGCACGATAATATAAATAAGGGTGATTTTTGTGGGAAGTCAGCTTTGAATATTGCATCAAGATGCAAAATTATCTGAAGTCTCAGTCACTCAGGACTCTGACGAGTTTACATGTTATACTGAGGGACATGGTTTAGTGGGGAAATGTTGGTAGTAGGTGAACGGTTGGACTGTATGATCTTGGAGGTCTTCTGCCTATGCTAAGTCTATGATTCTATAAGTGATATAGCCCATAAAGCATCTAAAGGCAGTAGAACAAAAATCTACTTAAGTCTTCCTTCATATACACAACCCATAGGAACTTATCATCACTTTGGGAAAACAACTGTGTGTTGCTGGATGGGGTGCGTGAGTCTGTGCTGTGCCTCGTGTTGCTGCAGGAGGAAAGCTGGTGCAAGCTGTGTGTGCTGTGGGGTGCATGTGTCTCATAGAGCTCTAAAGCTATGTACGTGGGGTCCCATGCATGAGTACTGCGTTGGGGAGGGAATGAGCAGTGTGGGAGGGAGAGGTTGCACTCTCTGTGGGGGTGTGCGAGGGATACTTCGGCAGTTCGAGTGTGAGTGAGTGTGTCTATGAGCGTGTTTCTACACACTTGTGCCCTGAGTCTGAAGGATACGGGGGTTCTCTGAAGGATGCTCTGTGTGCTGTGTGTTATGGAGAGCCAAGCCAGCACTGTGCAGATTACAGCAGCCCGGAGCTCAGAGTAGAGCAAAAGACAAAAAAAAAAGC